>NW_027473825.1:0-140045 GCF_050947335.1 Megachile rotundata
TAATTGTCGTTCTATCGATCATATATGCATAATATGGCTAATAATATGAGTTAGATTGATAATAGTAAGAGTAATAAGTATAGTAATTGTCGTTCTATCGATCATATAAGCACAATACGGCTAATAATATGAGTTAGATTGATAATAGTAAGAGTAATAAGTATAGTAATTGTCGTTCTGTCGATCATATAAGCATAATATGGCTAATAATATGAGTTAGATTGATAATAATAAGAGTAGTGAGTATAGTAATTGTCGTTCTATCGATCATATTAGCATAATACGGCTAATAATATGAGTTAGATTGATAATAATGCGAGTAATAAGTATAGTAATTGTCGTTCTATCGATCATTTAAGCATAATATGGCTAATAATATGAGTTAGATTGATAATAATAAGAGTAATGAGCATAGTAATTGTAGTTCTATCGGTCGTATCTGCATAATATGGTTAATAATATGAGTTAGATTCATAATAATAAGAGTAATAAGTATAGTAATTGTCGTTCTATCGATCATATAAGCATAATATGGCTAATAATATGAGTTAGATCGATAATGATAAGAGTAATAAGTACAGTAATTGTCGTTCTATCGATCATATATGCATAACATGGCTAATAATATGAGTTAGATTGATAATAGTAAGAGTAATAAGTATAGTAATTGTCGTCCTATCGATCATATAAGCACAATATGGCTAATAATATGAGTTAGATTGATAATAGTAAGAGTAATAAGTATAGTAATTGTCGTTCTGTCGATCATATAAGCATAATATGGCTAATAATATGAGTTAGATTGATAATAATAAGAGTAGTGAGTATAGTAATTGTCGTTCTATCGATCATATAAGCATAATGCGGCTAATAATATGAGTTAGATTGATAATAATAAGAGTAATAAGTATAGTAATTGTCGTTCTATCGATCATTTAAGCATAATACGGCTAATAATATGAGTTAGATTGATAATAATAAGAGTAATAAGTATAGTAATTGTAGTTCTATCGATCGTATCTACATAATATGGTTAATAATATGAGTTAGATTCATAATAATAAGAGTAATAAGTATAGTAATTGTCGTTCTATCGATCATTTAAGCATAATATGGCTAATAATATGAGTTAGGTTGATAATAGTAAGAGTAGTGAGTATAGTAATTGTCGTTCTATCGATCATATAAGCATAATATGGCTAATAACATGAGTAAGTTTGATAATAATAATAGTAATAAGTATAGTAATAGTCGTTCTATCGATCATTTAAGCATAATATGGCTAATAATATGAGTTAGATTGGTAATAATAAGAGTAATAAGTATAGTAATTGTCGTTCTATCGATCATTTAAGCATAATATGGCTAATAATATGAGTTAGGTTGATAATAATGAGAGTAATGAGTATAGTAATTGTAGTTCTATGGATCATATCTGCATAATATGGTTAATAATATGAGTTAGATTCATAATAATAAGAGTAATAAGTATAGTAATTGTCGTTCTATCGATCATTTAAGCATAATATGGCTAATAATATGAGTTAGATTGATAATAATAACAGTAATAAGTACAGTAATTGTCGTTCTATCGATAATATAAGCATAATATGGCTAATAATATGAGTTAGATTGATAATAATAACAGTAATAAGTATAGTAATTGTCGTTCTGTCGATCATATAAGCATAATATGGCTAATAATATGTGTTAGATTGATAATAATAAGAGTAATGAGCATAGTAATTGTAGTTCTATCGGTCGTATCTGCATAATATGGTTAATAATATGAGTTAGATTGATAATAATAAGAGTAATGAGTATAGTAATTGTAGTTCTATCGATCATATCTGCATAATATGGTTAATAATATGAGTTAGATTCATAATAGTAAGAGTAATAAGTATAGTAATTGTCGTTCTGTCGATCATATAAGCATAATATGGCTAATAATATGAGTTAGATTGATAATAGTAAGTGTAATAAGTATAGTAATTGTCGTTCTATCGATCATATATGCATAATATGGCTAATAATATGAGTTAGACTGATAATAGTAAGAGTAATAAGTATAGTAATTGTCGTTCTATCGATCATATAAGCACAATATGGCTAATAATATGAGTTAGATTGATAATAGTAAGAGTAATAAGTATAGTAATTGTCGTTCTGTCGATCATATAAGCACAATATGGCTAATAATATGAGTTAGATTGATAATAGTAAGAGTAATAAGTATAGTAATTGTCGTTCTGTCGATCATATAAGCATAATATGGCTAATAATATGCGTTAGATTGATAATAATAAGAGTAGTGAGTATAGTAATTGTCGTTCTATCGATCATATAAGCATAATGCGGCTAATAATATGAGTTAGATTGATAATAATAAGAGTAATAAGTATAGTAATTGTCGTTCTATCGATCATTTAAGCATAATATGGATAATTATATGAGTTAGATTGATAATAATAAGAGTAATAAGTATAGTAATTGTCGTTCTATCGATCATATAAGCATAATATGGCTAATAACATGAGTTAGATCGATAATGATAAGAGTAATAAGTACAGTAATTGTCGTTCTATCGATCATATATCCATAATATGGCTAATAATATGAGTTAGATTGATAATAATAAGAGTAATGAGTATAGTAATTGTAGTTCTATGGATCATATCTGCATAATATGGTTAATAATATGAGTTAGATTCATAATAATAAGAGTAATAAGTATAGTAATTGTCGTTCTATCGATCATTTAAGCATAATATGGCTAATAATATGAGTTAGGTTGATAAAAATAAGAATAATAAGTATAGTAATTGTCGTTCTGTCGATCATATAAGCATAATATGGCTAATAATATGAGTTACATTGATAATAATAAGAGTAATAAGTATAGTAATTGTAGTTCTATCGATCGTATCTGCATAATATGGTAAATAATATGAGTTAGATTCATAATAATAAGAGTAATAAGTATAGTAATTGTCGTTCTATCGATCATTTAAGCATAATATGGCTAATAATATGAGTTCGATTGATAATAGTAAGTGTAATAAGTATAGTAATTGTCGTTCTATCGATCATATATGCATAATATGGCTAATAATATGAGTTAGATTGATAAAAATAAGAATAATAAGTATAGTAATTGTCGTTCTGTCGATCATATCTGCATAATATGGTTAATAACATGAGTTAGATCGATAATGATAAGAGTAATAAGTACAGTAATTGTCGTTCTGTCGATCATATATGCATAATATGGCTAATAATATGAGTTAGATTGATAATAATAAGAGTAATGAGCATAGTAATTGTAGTTCTATCGGTCGTATCTGCATAATATGGTTAATAATATGAGTTAGATTGATAATAATAAGAGAAATGAGTATAGTAATTGTAGTTCTATCGATCATATCTGCATAATGTGGTTAATAATATGAGTTAGATTCATAATAATAAGAGTAATAAGTATAGTAATTGTCGTTCTATCGATCATATAAGCATAATATGGCTAATAATATGAGTTAGATCGATAATGATAAGAGTAATAAGTACAGTAATTGTCGTTCTATCGATCACATATGCATAACATGGCTAATAATATGAGTTAGATTGATAATAGTAAGAGTAATAAGTATAGTAATTGTCGTTCTATCGATCATATAAGCACAATATGGCTAATAATATGAGTTAGATTGATAATAGTAAGAGTAATAAGTATAGTAATTGTCGTTCTATCGATCATATAGGCATAATATGGCTAATAATATGAGTTAGATTGATAATAATAAGAGTAATAAGTATAGTAATTGTCGTTCTATCGATCATTTAAGCACAATATGGCTAATAATATGAGTTAGATTGATAATAATAAGAGTAATAAGTATAGTGATTGTCGTTCTATCGATCAAATTTGCATAATATGGTTAATAATGTGAGTTAGATTGATAACAGTGAGTGTAATAAGTATAGTAATTGTCGTTCTGTCGATCATATAAGCATAATATGGTTAATAATATGAGTTATGTTGATAATAATAAGAGTAATAAGTATAGCAAATTTCGTGCTATCGATCATATCTGCATAATATGGCTAATAATATGAGTTAGATTGATAATAGTAAGTGTAATAAGTATAGTAATCGTCGTTCTGTCGATCATATAAGCATAATATGGCTAATATTATGAGTTAGATTGATAATAATAAGAGTAGTGAGTATAGTAATTGTCGTTCTATCGATCATATAAGCATAATGCGGCTAATAATATGAGTTAGATTGATAATAATAAGAGTAATAAGTATAGTAATTGTCGTTCTATCGATCATTTAAGCATACTATGGCTAATAATATGAGTTAGATTGATAATAATAAGAGTAATGAGTATAGTAATTATAGTTCTGTCGCTCATATCTGCATAATATGGTTAATAATATGAGTTAGATTGATAATAATAAGAGTAATAAGTATAGTAATTGTCGTTCTATCGATCATATAAGCATAATATGGCTAATAACATGAGTTAGATCGATAATGATAAGAGTAATAAGTACAGTAATTGTCGTTCTATCGATCATATATGCATAATATGGCTAATAATATGAGTTAGATTGATAATAATAAGAGTAATGAGTATAGTAATTGTAGTTCTATGGATCATATCTGCATAATATGGTTAATAATATGAGTTAGATTCATAATAATAAGAGTAATAAGTATAGTAATTGTCGTTCTATCGATCATTTAAGCATAATCTGGCTAATAATATGAGTTAGATTGATAATAATAAGAGTAATAAGTATAGTAATTGTAGTTCTATCGATCGTATCTGCATAATATGGTTAATAATATGAGTTAGATTGATAATAATAAGAGTAATAAGTATAGTAATTGTCGTTCTATCGATCATATAAGCATAATATGGCTAATAATATGCGTTAGATCGATAATGATAAGAGTAATAAGTACAGTGATTGTCGTTCTATCGATCATATAAGCATAATATGGCTAATAATATGAGTTAGGTTGATAATAATAAGAGAAATAAGTATAGTAATTGTCGTTCTATCGATAATATAAGCATAATATGGCTAATAATATGAGTTAGATCGATAATGATAAGAGTAATAAGTACAGTAATTGTCGTTCTATCGATCATATATGCATAATATGGCTCATAAAATGAGTTAGATTGATAATAGTAAGTGTAATAAGTATAGTAATTGTCGTTCTATCGATCATATATGCATAATATGGCTAATAATATGAGTTAGATTGATAATAGTAAGAGTAATAAGTATAGTAATTGTCGTTCTATCGATCATATAAGCACAATATGGCTAATAATATGAGTTAGATCGATAATGATAAGAGTAATAAGTACAGTAATTGTCGTTCTATCGATCATATATGCATAATATGGCTAATAATATGAGTTAGATTGATAATAATGAGAGTAATGAGTATAGTAATTGTAGTTCTATGGATCATATCTGCATAATATGGTTAATAATATGAGTTAGATTCATAATAATAAGAGTAATAAGTATAGTAATTGTCGTTCTATCGATCATTTAAGCATAATATGGCTAATAATATGAGTTAGGTTGATAAAAATAAGAATAATAAGTATAGTAATTGTCGTTCTGTCGATCATATAAGCATAATATGGCTAATAATATGAGTTAGATTGATAATAATAAGAGTAATAAGTATAGTAATTGTCGTTTTATCGATCATATAAGCATAATACGGCTAATAATATGAGTTAGATTGATAATAATAAGAGTAATAAGTATAGTAATTGTAGTTCTATCGATCGTATCTGCATAATATGGTTAATAATATGAGTTAGATTCATAATAATAAGAGTAATAAGTATAGTAATTGTCGTTCTATCGATCATTTAAGCATAATATGGCTAATAATATGAGTTAGATTGATAATAATAACAGTAATAAGTACAGTAATTGTCGTTCTATCGATAATATAAGCATAATATGGCTAATAATATGAGTTAGATTGATAATAATAACAGTAATAAGTACAGTAATTGTCGTTCTATCGATAATATAAGCATAATATGGCTAATAATATGAGTTAGATCGATAATGATAAGAGTAAAAAGTACAGTAATTGTCGTTCTATCGATCATATATGCATAATATGGCTCATAATATGAGTTAGATTGATAATAGTAAGAGTAATAAGTATAGTAATTGTCGTTCTATCGATCATATAAGCACAATATGGCTAATAATATGAGTTAGATTGATAATAGTAAGAGTAATAAGTATAGTAATTGTCGTTCTGTCGATCATATAAGCATAATATGGCTAATAATATGAGTTAGATTGATAATAATAAGAGTAGTGAGTATAGTAATTGTCGTTCTATCGATCATATAAGCATAATACGGCTAATAATATGAGTTAGATTGATAATAATGCGAGTAATAAGTATAGTAATTGTCGTTCTATCGATCATTTAAGCATAATATGGCTAATAATATGAGTTAGATTGATAATAATAAGAGTAATGAGCATAGTAATTGTAGTTCTATCGGTCGTATCTGCATAATATGGTTAATAATATGAGTTAGATTGATAATAATAAGAGAAATGAGTATAGTAATTGTCGTTCTATCGATCATATAAGCATAATATGGCTAATAATATGAGTTAGATCGATAATAATAACAGTAATAAGTATAGTAATTGTCGTTCTATCGATAATATAAGCATAATATGGCTAATAATATGAGTTAGATCGATAATGATAAGAGTAATAAGTACAGTAATTGTCGTTCTATCGATCATATATGCATAATATGGCTCATAATATGAGTTAGATTGATAATAGTAAGTGTAATAAGTATAGTAATTGTCGTTCTATCGATCATATATGCATAATATGGCTAATAATATGAGTTAGATTGATAATAGTAAGAGTAATAAGTATAGTAATTGTCGTTCTATCGATCATATAAGCACAATATGGCTAATAATATGAGTTAGATTGATAATAGTAAGAGTAATAAGTATAGTAATTGTCGTTCTGTCGATCATATAAGCATAATATGGCTAATAACATGAGTTAGATTGATAATAATAAGAGTAGTGAGTATAGTAATTGTCGTTCTATCGATCATATAAGCATAATGCGGCTAATAATATGAGTTAGATTGATAATAATAAGAGTAGTGCGTATAGTTATTGTCGTTCTATCGATCATATAAGCGTAATACGGCTAATAATATGAGTTAGATTGATAATAGTAAGAGTAATAAGTATAGTAATTGTCGTTCTATCGATCATTTAAGCATAATATGGCTAATAATATGAGTTAGATTGATAATAATAAGAGTAATGAGCATAGTAATTATAGTTCTATCGATCGTATCTGCATAATATGGTTAATAATATGAGGTAGATGGATAATAGTAAGAGTAATAAGTATAGTAATTGTCGTTCTATCGATCATATAAGCACAATATGGCTAATAATATGAGTTAGATTGATAATAGTAAGAGTAATAAGTATAGTAATTGTCGTTCTGTCGATCATATAAGCATAATATGGCTAATAATATGAGTTAGATTGATAATAATAAGAGTAGTGAGTATAGTAATCGTCGTTCTATCGATCATATAAGCATAATACGGCTAATAATATGAGTTAGATTGATAATAATAAGTGTAATAAGTATAGTAATTGTCGTTCTATCGATCATTTAAGCATAATACGGCTAATAATATGAGTTAGATTGATAATAATAAGAGTAATAAGTATAGTAATTGTAGTTCTATCGATCGTATCTGCATAATATGGTTAATAATATGAGTTAGATTCATAATAATAAGAGTAATAAGTATAGTAATTGTCGTTCTATCGATCATTTAAGCATAATATGGCTAATAATATGAGTTAGGTTGATAATAGTAAGAGTAGTGAGTATAGTAATTGTCGTTCTATCGATCATATAAGCATAATATGGCTAATAATATGAGTAAGTTTGATAATAATAATAGTAATAAGTATAGTAATAGTCGTTCTATCGATCATTTAAGCATAATATGGCTAATAATATGAGTTAGATTGGTAATAATAAGAGTAATAAGTATAGTAAATGTCGTGCTATCGATCATATCTGCCTAATATGGTTAATAACATGAGTTAGATCGATAATGATAAGAGTAATAAGTACAGTAATTGTCGTTCTATCGATCATATATGCATAATATGGCTAATAATATGAGTTAGATTGATAATAATGAGAGTAATGAGTATAGTAATTGTAGTTCTATGGATCATATCTGCATAATATGGTTAATAATATGAGTTAGATTCATAATAATAAGAGTAATAAGTATAGTAATTTTCGTTCTATCGATCATTTAAGCATAATATGTCTAATAATATGAGTTAGGTTGATAAAAATAAGAATAATAAGTATAGTAATTGTCGTTCTGTCGATCATATAAGCATAATATGGCTAATAATATGAGTTAGAATGATAATAATAAGAGTAATAAGTATAGTAATTGTCGTTCTATCGATCATATATGCATAATATGGCTAATAATATGAGTTAGATTGATAATAGTAAGAGTAATAAGTATAGTAATTGTCGTTCTATCGATCATATAAGCACAATATGGCTAATAATATGAGTTAGATTGATAATAATAACAGTAATAAGTATAGTAATTGTCGTTCTATCGATAATATAAGCATAATATGGCTAATAATATGAGTTAGATCGATAATGATAAGAGTAATAAGTACAGTAATTGTCGTTCTATCGATCATATATGCATAATATGGCTAATAATATGAGTTAGATTGATAATAATGAGAGTAATGAGTATAGTAATTGTAGTTCTATGGATCATATCTGCATAATATGGTTAATAATATGAGTTAGATTCATAATAATAAGAGTAATAAGTATAGTAATTGTCGTTCTATCGATCATTTAAGCATAATATGGCTAATAATATGAGTTAGGTTGATAAAAATAAGAATAATAAGTATAGTAATTGTCGTTCTGTCGATCATATAAGCATAATATGGCTAATAATATGAGTTAGATTGATAATAATAAGAGTAATAAGTATAGTAATTGTCGTTTTATCGATCATATAAGCATAATACGGCTAATAATATGAGTTAGATTGATAATAATAAGAGTAATAAGTATAGTAATTGTAGTTCTATCGATCGTATCTGCATAATATGGTTAATAATATGAGTTAGATTCATAATAATAAGAGTAATAAGTATAGTAATTGTCGTTCTATCGATCATTTAAGCATAATATGGCTAATAATATGAGTTAGATTGATAATAATAACAGTAATAAGTACAGTAATTGTCGTTCTATCGATAATATAAGCATAATATGGCTAATAATATGAGTTAGATTGATAATAATAACAGTAATAAGTACAGTAATTGTCGTTCTATCGATAATATAAGCATAATATGGCTAATAATATGAGTTAGATCGATAATGATAAGAGTAATAAGTACAGTAATTGTCGTTCTATCGATCATATATGCATAATATGGCTCATAAAATGAGTTAGATTGATAATAATAAGAGTAATGAGTATAGTAATTGTAGTTCTATCGATCATATCTGCATAATATGGTTAATAATATGAGTTAGATTCATAATAGTAAGAGTAATAAGTATAGTAATTGTCGTTCTGTCGATCATATAAGCATAATATGGCTAATAATATGAGTTAGATTGATAATAGTAAGTGTAATAAGTATAGTAATTGTCGTTCTATCGATCATATATGCATAATATGGCTAATAATATGAGTTAGATTGATAATAGTAAGAGTAATAAGTATAGTAATTGTCGTTCTATCGATCATATAAGCACAATACGGCTAATAATATGAGTTAGATTGATAATAGTAAGAGTAATAAGTATAGTAATTGTCGTTCTGTCGATCATATAAGCATAATATGGCTAATAATATGAGTTAGATTGATAATAATAAGAGTAGTGAGTATAGTAATTGTCGTTCTATCGATCATATTAGCATAATACGGCTAATAATATGAGTTAGATTGATAATAATGCGAGTAATAAGTATAGTAATTGTCGTTCTATCGATCATTTAAGCATAATATGGCTAATAATATGAGTTAGATTGATAATAATAAGAGTAATGAGCATAGTAATTGTAGTTCTATCGGTCGTATCTGCATAATATGGTTAATAATATGAGTTAGATTCATAATAATAAGAGTAATAAGTATAGTAATTGTCGTTCTATCGATCATATAAGCATAATATGGCTAATAATATGAGTTAGATCGATAATGATAAGAGTAATAAGTACAGTAATTGTCGTTCTATCGATCATATATGCATAACATGGCTAATAATATGAGTTAGATTGATAATAGTAAGAGTAATAAGTATAGTAATTGTCGTCCTATCGATCATATAAGCACAATATGGCTAATAATATGAGTTAGATTGATAATAGTAAGAGTAATAAGTATAGTAATTGTCGTTCTGTCGATCATATAAGCATAATATGGCTAATAATATGAGTTAGATTGATAATAATAAGAGTAGTGAGTATAGTAATTGTCGTTCTATCGATCATATAAGCATAATGCGGCTAATAATATGAGTTAGATTGATAATAATAAGAGTAATAAGTATAGTAATTGTCGTTCTATCGATCATTTAAGCATAATACGGCTAATAATATGAGTTAGATTGATAATAATAAGAGTAATAAGTATAGTAATTGTAGTTCTATCGATCGTATCTACATAATATGGTTAATAATATGAGTTAGATTCATAATAATAAGAGTAATAAGTATAGTAATTGTCGTTCTATCGATCATTTAAGCATAATATGGCTAATAATATGAGTTAGGTTGATAATAGTAAGAGTAGTGAGTATAGTAATTGTCGTTCTATCGATCATATAAGCATAATATGGCTAATAACATGAGTAAGTTTGATAATAATAATAGTAATAAGTATAGTAATAGTCGTTCTATCGATCATTTAAGCATAATATGGCTAATAATATGAGTTAGATTGGTAATAATAAGAGTAATAAGTATAGTAATTGTCGTTCTATCGATCATTTAAGCATAATATGGCTAATAATATGAGTTAGGTTGATAATAATGAGAGTAATGAGTATAGTAATTGTAGTTCTATGGATCATATCTGCATAATATGGTTAATAATATGAGTTAGATTCATAATAATAAGAGTAATAAGTATAGTAATTGTCGTTCTATCGATCATTTAAGCATAATATGGCTAATAATATGAGTTAGATTGATAATAATAACAGTAATAAGTACAGTAATTGTCGTTCTATCGATAATATAAGCATAATATGGCTAATAATATGAGTTAGATTGATAATAATAACAGTAATAAGTATAGTAATTGTCGTTCTGTCGATCATATAAGCATAATATGGCTAATAATATGTGTTAGATTGATAATAATAAGAGTAATGAGCATAGTAATTGTAGTTCTATCGGTCGTATCTGCATAATATGGTTAATAATATGAGTTAGATTGATAATAATAAGAGTAATGAGTATAGTAATTGTAGTTCTATCGATCATATCTGCATAATATGGTTAATAATATGAGTTAGATTCATAATAGTAAGAGTAATAAGTATAGTAATTGTCGTTCTGTCGATCATATAAGCATAATATGGCTAATAATATGAGTTAGATTGATAATAGTAAGTGTAATAAGTATAGTAATTGTCGTTCTATCGATCATATATGCATAATATGGCTAATAATATGAGTTAGACTGATAATAGTAAGAGTAATAAGTATAGTAATTGTCGTTCTATCGATCATATAAGCACAATATGGCTAATAATATGAGTTAGATTGATAATAGTAAGAGTAATAAGTATAGTAATTGTCGTTCTGTCGATCATATAAGCACAATATGGCTAATAATATGAGTTAGATTGATAATAGTAAGAGTAATAAGTATAGTAATTGTCGTTCTGTCGATCATATAAGCATAATATGGCTAATAATATGCGTTAGATTGATAATAATAAGAGTAGTGAGTATAGTAATTGTCGTTCTATCGATCATATAAGCATAATGCGGCTAATAATATGAGTTAGATTGATAATAATAAGAGTAATAAGTATAGTAATTGTCGTTCTATCGATCATTTAAGCATAATATGGATAATTATATGAGTTAGATTGATAATAATAAGAGTAATAAGTATAGTAATTGTCGTTCTATCGATCATATAAGCATAATATGGCTAATAACATGAGTTAGATCGATAATGATAAGAGTAATAAGTACAGTAATTGTCGTTCTATCGATCATATATCCATAATATGGCTAATAATATGAGTTAGATTGATAATAATAAGAGTAATGAGTATAGTAATTGTAGTTCTATGGATCATATCTGCATAATATGGTTAATAATATGAGTTAGATTCATAATAATAAGAGTAATAAGTATAGTAATTGTCGTTCTATCGATCATTTAAGCATAATATGGCTAATAATATGAGTTAGGTTGATAAAAATAAGAATAATAAGTATAGTAATTGTCGTTCTGTCGATCATATAAGCATAATATGGCTAATAATATGAGTTACATTGATAATAATAAGAGTAATAAGTATAGTAATTGTAGTTCTATCGATCGTATCTGCATAATATGGTAAATAATATGAGTTAGATTCATAATAATAAGAGTAATAAGTATAGTAATTGTCGTTCTATCGATCATTTAAGCATAATATGGCTAATAATATGAGTTCGATTGATAATAGTAAGTGTAATAAGTATAGTAATTGTCGTTCTATCGATCATATATGCATAATATGGCTAATAATATGAGTTAGATTGATAAAAATAAGAATAATAAGTATAGTAATTGTCGTTCTGTCGATCATATCTGCATAATATGGTTAATAACATGAGTTAGATCGATAATGATAAGAGTAATAAGTACAGTAATTGTCGTTCTGTCGATCATATATGCATAATATGGCTAATAATATGAGTTAGATTGATAATAATAAGAGTAATGAGCATAGTAATTGTAGTTCTATCGGTCGTATCTGCATAATATGGTTAATAATATGAGTTAGATTGATAATAATAAGAGAAATGAGTATAGTAATTGTAGTTCTATCGATCATATCTGCATAATGTGGTTAATAATATGAGTTAGATTCATAATAATAAGAGTAATAAGTATAGTAATTGTCGTTCTATCGATCATATAAGCATAATATGGCTAATAATATGAGTTAGATCGATAATGATAAGAGTAATAAGTACAGTAATTGTCGTTCTATCGATCACATATGCATAACATGGCTAATAATATGAGTTAGATTGATAATAGTAAGAGTAATAAGTATAGTGATTGTCGTTCTATCGATCAAATTTGCATAATATGGTTAATAATGTGAGTTAGATTGATAACAGTGAGTGTAATAAGTATAGTAATTGTCGTTCTGTCGATCATATAAGCATAATATGGTTAATAATATGAGTTATGTTGATAATAATAAGAGTAATAAGTATAGCAAATTTCGTGCTATCGATCATATCTGCATAATATGGCTAATAATATGAGTTAGATTGATAATAGTAAGTGTAATAAGTATAGTAATCGTCGTTCTGTCGATCATATAAGCATAATATGGCTAATATTATGAGTTAGATTGATAATAATAAGAGTAGTGAGTATAGTAATTGTCGTTCTATCGATCATATAAGCATAATGCGGCTAATAATATGAGTTAGATTGATAATAATAAGAGTAATAAGTATAGTAATTGTCGTTCTATCGATCATTTAAGCATACTATGGCTAATAATATGAGTTAGATTGATAATAATAAGAGTAATGAGTATAGTAATTATAGTTCTGTCGCTCATATCTGCATAATATGGTTAATAATATGAGTTAGATTGATAATAATAAGAGTAATAAGTATAGTAATTGTCGTTCTATCGATCATATAAGCATAATATGGCTAATAACATGAGTTAGATCGATAATGATAAGAGTAATAAGTACAGTAATTGTCGTTCTATCGATCATATATGCATAATATGGCTAATAATATGAGTTAGATTGATAATAATAAGAGTAATGAGTATAGTAATTGTAGTTCTATGGATCATATCTGCATAATATGGTTAATAATATGAGTTAGATTCATAATAATAAGAGTAATAAGTATAGTAATTGTCGTTCTATCGATCATTTAAGCATAATCTGGCTAATAATATGAGTTAGATTGATAATAATAAGAGTAATAAGTATAGTAATTGTAGTTCTATCGATCGTATCTGCATAATATGGTTAATAATATGAGTTAGATTGATAATAATAAGAGTAATAAGTATAGTAATTGTCGTTCTATCGATCATATAAGCATAATATGGCTAATAATATGCGTTAGATCGATAATGATAAGAGTAATAAGTACAGTGATTGTCGTTCTATCGATCATATAAGCATAATATGGCTAATAATATGAGTTAGGTTGATAATAATAAGAGAAATAAGTATAGTAATTGTCGTTCTATCGATAATATAAGCATAATATGGCTAATAATATGAGTTAGATCGATAATGATAAGAGTAATAAGTACAGTAATTGTCGTTCTATCGATCATATATGCATAATATGGCTCATAAAATGAGTTAGATTGATAATAGTAAGTGTAATAAGTATAGTAATTGTCGTTCTATCGATCATATATGCATAATATGGCTAATAATATGAGTTAGATTGATAATAGTAAGAGTAATAAGTATAGTAATTGTCGTTCTATCGATCATATAAGCACAATATGGCTAATAATATGAGTTAGATCGATAATGATAAGAGTAATAAGTACAGTAATTGTCGTTCTATCGATCATATATGCATAATATGGCTAATAATATGAGTTAGATTGATAATAATGAGAGTAATGAGTATAGTAATTGTAGTTCTATGGATCATATCTGCATAATATGGTTAATAATATGAGTTAGATTCATAATAATAAGAGTAATAAGTATAGTAATTGTCGTTCTATCGATCATTTAAGCATAATATGGCTAATAATATGAGTTAGGTTGATAAAAATAAGAATAATAAGTATAGTAATTGTCGTTCTGTCGATCATATAAGCATAATATGGCTAATAATATGAGTTAGATTGATAATAATAAGAGTAATAAGTATAGTAATTGTCGTTTTATCGATCATATAAGCATAATACGGCTAATAATATGAGTTAGATTGATAATAATAAGAGTAATAAGTATAGTAATTGTAGTTCTATCGATCGTATCTGCATAATATGGTTAATAATATGAGTTAGATTCATAATAATAAGAGTAATAAGTATAGTAATTGTCGTTCTATCGATCATTTAAGCATAATATGGCTAATAATATGAGTTAGATTGATAATAATAACAGTAATAAGTACAGTAATTGTCGTTCTATCGATAATATAAGCATAATATGGCTAATAATATGAGTTAGATTGATAATAATAACAGTAATAAGTACAGTAATTGTCGTTCTATCGATAATATAAGCATAATATGGCTAATAATATGAGTTAGATCGATAATGATAAGAGTAAAAAGTACAGTAATTGTCGTTCTATCGATCATATATGCATAATATGGCTCATAATATGAGTTAGATTGATAATAGTAAGAGTAATAAGTATAGTAATTGTCGTTCTATCGATCATATAAGCACAATATGGCTAATAATATGAGTTAGATTGATAATAGTAAGAGTAATAAGTATAGTAATTGTCGTTCTGTCGATCATATAAGCATAATATGGCTAATAATATGAGTTAGATTGATAATAATAAGAGTAGTGAGTATAGTAATTGTCGTTCTATCGATCATATAAGCATAATACGGCTAATAATATGAGTTAGATTGATAATAATGCGAGTAATAAGTATAGTAATTGTCGTTCTATCGATCATTTAAGCATAATATGGCTAATAATATGAGTTAGATTGATAATAATAAGAGTAATGAGCATAGTAATTGTAGTTCTATCGGTCGTATCTGCATAATATGGTTAATAATATGAGTTAGATTGATAATAATAAGAGAAATGAGTATAGTAATTGTCGTTCTATCGATCATATAAGCATAATATGGCTAATAATATGAGTTAGATCGATAATGATAAGAGTAATAAGTACAGTAATTGTCGTTCTATCGATCATATAAGCATAATATGGATAATAATATGAGTTAGGTTGATAAAAATAAGAATCATAAGTATAGTAATTGTCGTTCTGTCGATCATACCTGCATAATATGGTTAATAATATGAGTTAGATTGATAATAGTGAGTGTAATAAGTATAGTAATTGTCGTTCTATCGATCATATCTGCATAATATGGGTAATAATATGAGTTAGATTGATGATAATAAGAGTAATAAGTATAGTAATTGTCGTTTTATCGATCATATAAGCATAATACGGCTAATAATATGAGTTAGATTGATAATAATAAGAGTAATAAGTATAGTAATTGTAGTTCTATCGATCGTATCTGCATAATATGGTTAATAATATGAGTTAGATTCATAATAATAAGAGTAATAAGTATAGTAATTGTCGTTCTATCGATCATTTAAGCATAATATGGCTAATAATATGAGTTAGATTGATAATAATAACAGTAATAAGTATAGTAATTGTCGTTCTATCGATAATATAAGCATAATATGGCTAATAATATGAGTTAGATCGATAATGATAAGAGTAATAAGTACAGTAATTGTCGTTCTATCGATCATATATGCATAATATGGCTCATAATATGAGTTAGATTGATAATAGTAAGTGTAATAAGTATAGTAATTGTCGTTCTATCGATCATATATGCATAATATGGCTAATAATATGAGTTAGATTGATAATAGTAAGAGTAATAAGTATAGTAATTGTCGTTCTATCGATCATATAAGCACAATATGGCTAATAATATGAGTTAGATTGATAATAGTAAGAGTAATAAGTATAGTAATTGTCGTTCTGTCGATCATATAAGCATAATATGGCTAATAACATGAGTTAGATTGATAATAATAAGAGTAGTGAGTATAGTAATTGTCGTTCTATCGATCATATAAGCATAATGCGGCTAATAATATGAGTTAGATTGATAATAATAAGAGTAGTGCGTATAGTTATTGTCGTTCTATCGATCATATAAGCGTAATACGGCTAATAATATGAGTTAGATTGATAATAGTAAGAGTAATAAGTATAGTAATTGTCGTTCTATCGATCATTTAAGCATAATATGGCTAATAATATGAGTTAGATTGATAATAATAAGAGTAATGAGCATAGTAATTATAGTTCTATCGATCGTATCTGCATAATATGGTTAATAATATGAGGTAGATGGATAATAGTAAGAGTAATAAGTATAGTAATTGTCGTTCTATCGATCATATAAGCACAATATGGCTAATAATATGAGTTAGATTGATAATAGTAAGAGTAATAAGTATAGTAATTGTCGTTCTGTCGATCATATAAGCATAATATGGCTAATAATATGAGTTAGATTGATAATAATAAGAGTAGTGAGTATAGTAATCGTCGTTCTATCGATCATATAAGCATAATACGGCTAATAATATGAGTTAGATTGATAATAATAAGTGTAATAAGTATAGTAATTGTCGTTCTATCGATCATTTAAGCATAATACGGCTAATAATATGAGTTAGATTGATAATAATAAGAGTAATAAGTATAGTAATTGTAGTTCTATCGATCGTATCTGCATAATATGGTTAATAATATGAGTTAGATTCATAATAATAAGAGTAATAAGTATAGTAATTGTCGTTCTATCGATCATATAAGCATAATATGGCTAATAATATGAGTTAGATTGATAATAGTAAGTGTAATAAGTATAGTAATTGTCGTTCTATCGATCATATATGCATAATATGGCTAATAATATGAGTTAGATTGATAATAGTAAGAGTAATAAGTATAGTAATTGTCGTTCTATCGATCATATAAGCACAATATGGCTAATAATATGAGTTAGATTGATAATAGTAAGAGTAATAAGTATAGTAATTGTCGTTCTGTCGATCATATAAGCATAATATGGCTAATAATATGAGTTAGATTGATAATAATAAGAGTAATGAGCATAGTAATTGTAGTTCTATCGGTCGTATCTGCATAATATGGTTAATAATATGAGTTAGATTGATAATAATAAGAGTAATGAGTATAGTAATTGTCGTTCTATCGATCATATATGCATAACATGGCTAATAATATGAGTTAGATTGATAATAGTAAGAGTAATAAGTATAGTAATTGTCGTTCTATCGATCATATAAGCACAATATGGCTAATAATATGAGTTAGATTGATAATAGTAAGAGTAATAAGTATAGTAATTGTCGTTCTGTCGATCATATAAGCATAATATGGCTAATAATATGAGTTAGATTGATAATAGTAAGAGTAATAAGTATAGTAATTGTCGTTCTATCGATCATATAAGCACAATATGGCTAATAATATGAGTTAGATTGATAATAGTAAGAGTAATAAGTATAGTAATTGTCGTTCTGTCGATCATATAAGCATAATATGGCTAATAATATGAGTTAGATTGATAATAATAAGAGTAGTGAGTATAGTAATTGTCGTTCTATCGATCATATTAGCATAATACGGCTAATAATATGAGTTAGATTGATAATAATAAGAGAAATGAGTATAGTAATTGTAGTTCTATCGATCATATTTGCATAATATGGTTAATAATATGAGTTAGATTCATAATAATAAGAGTAATAAGTATAGTAATTGTCGTTCTATCGATCATATAAGCATAATATGGCTAATAATATGAGTTAGATCGATAATGATAAGAGTAATAAGTACAGTAATTGTCGTTCTATCGATCATATATGCATAACATGGCTAATAATATGAGTCAGATTGATAATAGTAAGAGTAATAAGTATAGTAATTGTCGTTCTATCGATCATATAAGCACAATATGGCTAATAATATGAGTTAGATTGATAATAGTAAGAGTAATAAGTATAGTAATTGTCGTTCTGTCGATCATATAAGCACAATATGGCTAATAATATGAGTTAGATTGATAATAGTAAGAGTAATAAGTATAGTAATTGTCGTTCTGTCGATCATATAAGCATAATATGGCTAATAATATGCGTTAGATTGATAATAATAAGAGTAGTGAGTATAGTAATTGTCGTTCTATCGATCATATAAGCATAATGCGGCTAATAATATGAGTTAGATTGATAATAATAAGAGTAATAAGTATAGTAATTGTCGTTCTATCGATCATTTAAGCATAATACGGCTAATAATATGAGATAGATTGATAATAATAAGAGTAATAAGTATAGTAATTGTAGTTCTATCGATCGTATCTGCATAATATGGTTAATAATATGAGTTAGATTCATAATAATAAGAGTAATAAGTATAGTAATTGTCGTTCTATCGATCATTTAAGCATAATATGGCTAATAATATGAGTTGGGTTGATAATAGTAAGAGTAGTGAGTATAGTAATTGTCGTTCTATCGATCATATAAGCATAATATGGCTAATAATATGAGTAAGTTTGATAATAATAATAGTAATAAGTATAGTAATAGTCGTTCTATCGATCATTTAAGCATAATATGGCTAATAATATGAGTTAGATTGGTAATAATAAGAGTAATAAGTATAGTAAATGTCGTGCTATCGATCATATCTGCCTAATATGGTTAATAACATGAGTTAGATCGATAATGATAAGAGTAATAAGTACAGTAATTGTCGTTCTATCGATCATATATGCATAATATGGCTAATAATATGAGTTAGATTGATAATAATGAGAGTAATGAGTATAGTAATTGTAGTTCTATGGATCATATCTGCATAATATGGTTAATAATATGAGTTAGATTCATAATAATAAGAGTAATAAGTATAGTAATTGTCGTTCTATCGATCATTTAAGCATAATATGGCTAATAATATGAGTTAGATTGATAATAATAACAGTAATAAGTACAGTAATTGTCGTTCTATCGATCATATAAGCATAATATGGCTAATAACATGAGTTAGATCGATAATGATAAGAGTAATAAGTACAGTAATTGTCGTTCTATCGATCATATATGCATAATATGGCTAATAATATGAGTTAGATTGATAATAATAAGAGTAATGAGTATAGTAATTGTAGTTCTATGGATCATATGTGCATAATATGGTTAATAATATGAGTTAGATTCATAACAATAAGAGTAATAAGTATAGTAATTGTCGTTCTATCGATCATTTAAGCATAATATGGCTAATAATATGAGTTAGATTGATAATAGTAAGAGTAATAAGTATAGTAATTGTCGTTCTATCGATCATATAAGCACAATATGGCTAATAATATGAGTTAGATTGATAATAGTAAGAGTAATAAGTATAGTAATTGTCGTTCTATCGATCATTTAAGCACAATATGGCTAATAATATGAGTTAGATTGATAATAATAAGAGTAATAAGTAAAGTGATTGTCGTTCTATCGATCAAATTAGCATAATATGGTTAATAATGTGAGTTAGATTGATAACAGTGAGTGTAATAAGTATAGTAATTGTCGTTCTGTCGATCATATAAGCATAATATGGTTAATAATATGAGTTAGGTTGATAATAATAAGAGGAATAAGTATAGTAAATTTCGTGCTATCGATCATATCTGCATAATATGGCTAATAATATGAGTTAGATTGATAATAGTAAGTGTAATAAGTATAGTAATCGTCGTTCTGTCGATCATATAAGCATAATATGGCTAATATTATGAGTTAGATTGATAATAATAAGAGTAGTGAGTATAGTAACTGTCGTTCTATCGATCATATAAGCATAATGCGGCTAATAATATGAGTTAGATTGATAATAATAAGAGTAATAAGTATAGTAATTGTCGTTCTATCGATCATTTAAGCATACTATGGCTAATAATATGAGTTAGATTGATAATAATAAGAGTAATGAGTATAGTAATTATAGTTCTGTCGCTCATATCTGCATAATATGGTTAATAATATGAGTTAGATTCATAATAATAAGAGTAATAAGTATAGTAATTGTCGTTCTATCGATCATTTAAGCATAATATGGATAATTATATGAGTTAGATTGATAATAATAAGAGTAATAAGTATAGTAATTGTCGTTCTATCGATCATATAAGCATAATATGGCTAATAACATGAGTTAGATCGATAATGATAAGAGTAATAAGTACAGTAATTGTCGTTCTATCGATCATATATCCATAATATGGCTAATAATATGAGTTAGATTGATAATAATAAGAGTAATGAGTATAGTAATTGTAGTTCTATGGATCATATCTGCATAATATGGTTAATAATATGAGTTAGATTCATAATAATAAGAGTAATAAGTATAGTAATTGTCGTTCTATCGATCATTTAAGCATAATATGGCTAATAATATGAGTTAGGTTGATAAAAATAAGAATAATAAGTATAGTAATTGTCGTTCTGTCGATCATATAAGCATAATATGGCTAATAATATGAGTTACATTGATAATAATAAGAGTAATAAGTATAGTAATTGTAGTTCTATCGATCGTATCTGCATAATATGGTTAATAATATGAGTTAGATTCATAATAATAAGAGTAATAAGTATAGTAATTGTCGTTCTATCGATCATTTAAGCATAATATGGCTAATAATATGAGTTCGATTGATAATAGTAAGTGTAATAAGTATAGTAATTGTCGTTCTATCGATCATATATGCATAATATGGCTAATAATATGAGTTAGATTGATAAAAATAAGAATAATAAGTATAGTAATTGTCGTTCTGTCGATCATATCTGCATAATATGGTTAATAACATGAGTTAGATCGATAATGATAAGAGTAATAAGTACAGTAATTGTCGTTCTGTCGATCATATATGCATAATATGGCTAATAATATGAGTTAGATTGATAATAATAAGAGTAATGAGCATAGTAATTGTAGTTCTATCGGTCGTATCTGCATAATATGGTTAATAATATGAGTTAGATTGATAATAATAAGAGAAATGAGTATAGTAATTGTAGTTCTATCGATCATATCTGCATAATGTGGTTAATAATATGAGTTAGATTCATAATAATAAGAGTAATAAGTATAGTAATTGTCGTTCTATCGATCATATAAGCATAATATGGCTAATAATATGAGTTAGATCGATAATGATAAGAGTAATAAGTACAGTAATTGTCGTTCTATCGATCACATATGCATAACATGGCTAATAATATGAGTTAGATTGATAATAGTAAGAGTAATAAGTATAGTAATTGTCGTTCTATCGATCATATAAGCACAATATGGCTAATAATATGAGTTAGATTGATAATAGTAAGAGTAATAAGTATAGTAATTGTCGTTCTATCGATCATATAGGCATAATATGGCTAATAATATGAGTTAGATTGATAATAATAAGAGTAATAAGTATAGTAATTGTCGTTCTATCGATCATTTAAGCACAATATGGCTAATAATATGAGTTAGATTGATAATAATAAGAGTAATAAGTATAGTGATTGTCGTTCTATCGATCAAATTTGCATAATATGGTTAATAATGTGAGTTAGATTGATAACAGTGAGTGTAATAAGTATAGTAATTGTCGTTCTATCGATCATTTAAGCATAATATGGCTAATAATATGAGTTAGATTGATAATAATAAGAGTAATGAGCATAGTAATTGTAGTTCTATCGGTCGTATCTGCATAATATGGTTAATAATATGAGTTAGATTGATAATAATAAGAGAAATGAGTATAGTAATTGTCGTTCTATCGATCATATAAGCATAATATGGCTAATAATATGAGTTAGATCGATAATGATAAGAGTAATAAGTACAGTAATTGTCGTTCTATCGATCATATAAGCATAATATGGATAATAATATGAGTTAGGTTGATAAAAATAAGAATCATAAGTATAGTAATTGTCGTTCTGTCGATCATACCTGCATAATATGGTTAATAATATGAGTTAGATTGATAATAGTGAGTGTAATAAGTATAGTAATTGTCGTTCTATCGATCATATCTGCATAATATGGGTAATAATATGAGTTAGATTGATGATAATAAGAGTAATAAGTATAGTAATTGTCGTTTTATCGATCATATAAGCATAATACGGCTAATAATATGAGTTAGATTGATAATAATAAGAGTAATAAGTATAGTAATTGTAGTTCTATCGATCGTATCTGCATAATATGGTTAATAATATGAGTTAGATTCATAATAATAAGAGTAATAAGTATAGTAATTGTCGTTCTATCGATCATTTAAGCATAATATGGCTAATAATATGAGTTAGATTGATAATAATAACAGTAATAAGTATAGTAATTGTCGTTCTATCGATAATATAAGCATAATATGGCTAATAATATGAGTTAGATCGATAATGATAAGAGTAATAAGTACAGTAATTGTCGTTCTATCGATCATATATGCATAATATGGCTCATAATATGAGTTAGATTGATAATAGTAAGTGTAATAAGTATAGTAATTGTCGTTCTATCGATCATATATGCATAATATGGCTAATAATATGAGTTAGATTGATAATAGTAAGAGTAATAAGTATAGTAATTGTCGTTCTATCGATCATATAAGCACAATATGGCTAATAATATGAGTTAGATTGATAATAGTAAGAGTAATAAGTATAGTAATTGTCGTTCTGTCGATCATATAAGCATAATATGGCTAATAACATGAGTTAGATTGATAATAATAAGAGTAGTGAGTATAGTAATTGTCGTTCTATCGATCATATAAGCATAATGCGGCTAATAATATGAGTTAGATTGATAATAATAAGAGTAGTGCGTATAGTTATTGTCGTTCTATCGATCATATAAGCGTAATACGGCTAATAATATGAGTTAGATTGATAATAGTAAGAGTAATAAGTATAGTAATTGTCGTTCTATCGATCATTTAAGCATAATATGGCTAATAATATGAGTTAGATTGATAATAATAAGAGTAATGAGCATAGTAATTGTAGTTCTATCGATCGTATCTGCATAATATGGTTAATAATATGAGTTAGATGGATAATAGTAAGAGTAATAAGTATAGTAATTGTCGTTCTATCGATCATATAAGCACAATATGGCTAATAATATGAGTTAGATTGATAATAGTAAGAGTAATAAGTATAGTAATTGTCGTTCTGTCGATCATATAAGCATAATATGGCTAATAATATGAGTTAGATTGATAATAATAAGAGTAGTGAGTATAGTAATCGTCGTTCTATCGATCATATAAGCATAATACGGCTAATAATATGAGTTAGATTGATAATAATAAGTGTAATAAGTATAGTAATTGTCGTTCTATCGATCATTTAAGCATAATACGGCTAATAATATGAGTTAGATTGATAATAATAAGAGTAATAAGTATAGTAATTGTAGTTCTATCGATCGTATCTGCATAATATGGTTAATAATATGAGTTAGATTCATAATAATAAGAGTAATAAGTATAGTAATTGTCGTTCTATCGATCATTTAAGCATAATATGGCTAATAATATGAGTTAGGTTGATAATAGTAAGAGTAGTGAGTATAGTAATTGTCGTTCTATCGATCATATAAGCATAATATGGCTAATAATATGAGTAAGTTTGATAATAATAATAGTAATAAGTATAGTAATAGTCGTTCTATCGATCATTTAAGCATAATATGGCTAATAATATGAGTTAGATTGGTAATAATAAGAGTAATAAGTATAGTAAATGTCGTGCTATCGATCATATCTGCCTAATATGGTTAATAACATGAGTTAGATCGATAATGATAAGAGTAATAAGTACAGTAATTGTCGTTCTATCGATCATATATGCATAATATGGCTAATAATATGAGTTAGATTGATAATAATGAGAGTAATGAGTATAGTAATTGTAGTTCTATGGATCATATCTGCATAATATGGTTAATAATATGAGTTAGATTCATAATAATAAGAGTAATAAGTATAGTAATTTTCGTTCTATCGATCATTTAAGCATAATATGTCTAATAATATGAGTTAGGTTGATAAAAATAAGAATAATAAGTATAGTGATTGTCGTTCTGTCGATCATATAAGCATAATATGGCTAATAATATGAGTTAGAATGATAATAATAAGAGTAATAAGTACAGTAATTGTCGTTCTATCGATCATATATGCATAATATGGCTCATAATATGAGTTAGATTGATAATAGTAAGTGTAATAAGTATAGTAATTGTCGTTCTATCGATCATATATGCATAATATGGCTAATAATATGAGTTAGATTGATAATAGTAAGAGTAATAAGTATAGTAATTGTCGTTCTATCGATCATATAAGCACAATATGGCTAATAATATGAGTTAGATTGATAATAGTAAGAGTAATAAGTATAGTAATTGTCGTTCTATCGATCATTTAAGCATAATATGGCTAATAATATGAGTTAGATTGATAATAATAACAGTAATAAGTACAGTAATTGTCGTTCTATCGATAATATAAGCATAATATGGCTAATAATATGAGTTAGATTGATAATAATAACAGTAATAAGTACAGTAATTGTCGTTCTATCGATAATATAAGCATAATATGGCTAATAATATGAGTTAGATTGATAATAATAACAGTAATAAGTACAGTAATTGTCGTTCTATCGATAATATAAGCATAATATGGCTAATAACATGAGTTAGATCGATAATGATAAGAGTAATAAGTACAGTAATTGTCGTTCTATCGATCATATATCCATAATATGGCTAATAATATGAGTTAGATTGATAATAATAAGAGTAATGAGTATAGTAATTGTAGTTCTATGGATCATATCTGCATAATATGGTTAATAATATGAGTTAGATTCATAATAATAAGAGTAATAAGTATAGTAATTGTCGTTCTATCGATCATTTAAGCATAATATGGCTAATAATATGAGTTAGGTTGATAAAAATAAGAATAATAAGTATAGTAATTGTCGTTCTGTCGATCATATAAGCATAATATGGCTAATAATATGAGTTACATTGATAATAATAAGAGTAATAAGTATAGTAATTGTAGTTCTATCGATCGTATCTGCATAATATGGTTAATAATATGAGTTAGATTCAT
The DNA here is from genome assembly GCF_050947335.1 of Megachile rotundata. Lineage (NCBI taxonomy): Eukaryota > Metazoa > Arthropoda > Insecta > Hymenoptera > Megachilidae > Megachile > Megachile rotundata. The sequence goes on from NW_027473825.1 coordinate 26,372, forward strand.
AATAATAAGAGTAATAAGTATAGTAATTGTCGTTCTATCGATCATTTAAGCATAATATGGCTAATAATATGAGTTCGATTGATAATAGTAAGTGTAATAAGTATAGTAATTGTCGTTCTATCGATCATATATGCATAATATGGCTAATAATATGAGTTAGATTGATAAAAATAAGAATAATAAGTATAGTAATTGTCGTTCTGTCGATCATATCTGCATAATATGGTTAATAACATGAGTTAGATCGATAATGATAAGAGTAATAAGTACAGTAATTGTCGTTCTGTCGATCATATATGCATAATATGGCTAATAATATGAGTTAGATTGATAATAATAAGAGTAATGAGCATAGTAATTGTAGTTCTATCGGTCGTATCTGCATAATATGGTTAATAATATGAGTTAGATTGATAATAATAAGAGAAATGAGTATAGTAATTGTAGTTCTATCGATCATATCTGCATAATGTGGTTAATAATATGAGTTAGATTCATAATAATAAGAGTAATAAGTATAGTAATTGTCGTTCTATCGATCATATAAGCATAATATGGCTAATAATATGAGTTAGATCGATAATGATAAGAGTAATAAGTACAGTAATTGTCGTTCTATCGATCACATATGCATAACATGGCTAATAATATGAGTTAGATTGATAATAGTAAGAGTAATAAGTATAGTAATTGTCGTTCTATCGATCATATAAGCACAATATGGCTAATAATATGAGTTAGATTGATAATAGTAAGAGTAATAAGTATAGTAATTGTCGTTCTATCGATCATATAGGCATAATATGGCTAATAATATGAGTTAGATTGATAATAATAAGAGTAATAAGTATAGTAATTGTCGTTCTATCGATCATTTAAGCACAATATGGCTAATAATATGAGTTAGATTGATAATAATAAGAGTAATAAGTATAGTGATTGTCGTTCTATCGATCAAATTTGCATAATATGGTTAATAATGTGAGTTAGATTGATAACAGTGAGTGTAATAAGTATAGTAATTGTCGTTCTATCGATCATTTAAGCATAATATGGCTAATAATATGAGTTAGATTGATAATAATAAGAGTAATGAGCATAGTAATTGTAGTTCTATCGGTCGTATCTGCATAATATGGTTAATAATATGAGTTAGATTGATAATAATAAGAGAAATGAGTATAGTAATTGTCGTTCTATCGATCATATAAGCATAATATGGCTAATAATATGAGTTAGATCGATAATGATAAGAGTAATAAGTACAGTAATTGTCGTTCTATCGATCATATAAGCATAATATGGATAATAATATGAGTTAGGTTGATAAAAATAAGAATCATAAGTATAGTAATTGTCGTTCTGTCGATCATACCTGCATAATATGGTTAATAATATGAGTTAGATTGATAATAGTGAGTGTAATAAGTATAGTAATTGTCGTTCTATCGATCATATCTGCATAATATGGGTAATAATATGAGTTAGATTGATGATAATAAGAGTAATAAGTATAGTAATTGTCGTTTTATCGATCATATAAGCATAATACGGCTAATAATATGAGTTAGATTGATAATAATAAGAGTAATAAGTATAGTAATTGTAGTTCTATCGATCATATCTGCATAATATGGTTAATAATATGAGTTAGATTCATAATAATAAGAGTAATAAGTATAGTAATTGTCGTTCTATCGATCATTTAAGCATAATATGGCTAATAATATGAGTTAGATTGATAATAATAACAGTAATAAGTATAGTAATTGTCGTTCTATCGATAATATAAGCATAATATGGCTAATAATATGAGTTAGATCGATAATGATAAGAGTAATAAGTACAGTAATTGTCGTTCTATCGATCATATATGCATAATATGGCTCATAATATGAGTTAGATTGATAATAGTAAGTGTAATAAGTATAGTAATTGTCGTTCTATCGATCATATATGCATAATATGGCTAATAATATGAGTTAGATTGATAATAGTAAGAGTAATAAGTATAGTAATTGTCGTTCTATCGATCATATAAGCACAATATGGCTAATAATATGAGTTAGATTGATAATAGTAAGAGTAATAAGTATAGTAATTGTCGTTCTGTCGATCATATAAGCATAATATGGCTAATAACATGAGTTAGATTGATAATAATAAGAGTAGTGAGTATAGTAATTGTCGTTCTATCGATCATATAAGCATAATGCGGCTAATAATATGAGTTAGATTGATAATAATAAGAGTAGTGCGTATAGTTATTGTCGTTCTATCGATCATATAAGCGTAATACGGCTAATAATATGAGTTAGATTGATAATAGTAAGAGTAATAAGTATAGTAATTGTCGTTCTATCGATCATTTAAGCATAATATGGCTAATAATATGAGTTAGATTGATAATAATAAGAGTAATGAGCATAGTAATTGTAGTTCTATCGATCGTATCTGCATAATATGGTTAATAATATGAGTTAGATGGATAATAGTAAGAGTAATAAGTATAGTAATTGTCGTTCTATCGATCATATAAGCACAATATGGCTAATAATATGAGTTAGATTGATAATAGTAAGAGTAATAAGTATAGTAATTGTCGTTCTGTCGATCATATAAGCATAATATGGCTAATAATATGAGTTAGATTGATAATAATAAGAGTAGTGAGTATAGTAATCGTCGTTCTATCGATCATATAAGCATAATACGGCTAATAATATGAGTTAGATTGATAATAATAAGTGTAATAAGTATAGTAATTGTCGTTCTATCGATCATTTAAGCATAATACGGCTAATAATATGAGTTAGATTGATAATAATAAGAGTAATAAGTATAGTAATTGTAGTTCTATCGATCGTATCTGCATAATATGGTTAATAATATGAGTTAGATTCATAATAATAAGAGTAATAAGTATAGTAATTGTCGTTCTATCGATCATTTAAGCATAATATGGCTAATAATATGAGTTAGGTTGATAATAGTAAGAGTAGTGAGTATAGTAATTGTCGTTCTATCGATCATATAAGCATAATATGGCTAATAATATGAGTAAGTTTGATAATAATAATAGTAATAAGTATAGTAATAGTCGTTCTATCGATCATTTAAGCATAATATGGCTAATAATATGAGTTAGATTGGTAATAATAAGAGTAATAAGTATAGTAAATGTCGTGCTATCGATCATATCTGCCTAATATGGTTAATAACATGAGTTAGATCGATAATGATAAGAGTAATAAGTACAGTAATTGTCGTTCTATCGATCATATATGCATAATATGGCTAATAATATGAGTTAGATTGATAATAATGAGAGTAATGAGTATAGTAATTGTAGTTCTATGGATCATATCTGCATAATATGGTTAATAATATGAGTTAGATTCATAATAATAAGAGTAATAAGTATAGTAATTTTCGTTCTATCGATCATTTAAGCATAATATGTCTAATAATATGAGTTAGGTTGATAAAAATAAGAATAATAAGTATAGTAATTGTCGTTCTGTCGATCATATAAGCATAATATGGCTAATAATATGAGTTAGAATGATAATAATAAGAGTAATAAGTACAGTAATTGTCGTTCTATCGATCATATATGCATAATATGGCTCATAATATGAGTTAGATTGATAATAGTAAGTGTAATAAGTATAGTAATTGTCGTTCTATCGATCATATATGCATAATATGGCTAATAATATGAGTTAGATTGATAATAGTAAGAGTAATAAGTATAGTAATTGTCGTTCTATCGATCATATAAGCACAATATGGCTAATAATATGAGTTAGATTGATAATAGTAAGAGTAATAAGTATAGTAATTGTCGTTCTGTCGATCATATAAGCATAATATGGCTAATAACATGAGTTAGATTGATAATAATAAGAGTAGTGAGTATAGTAATTGTCGTTCTATCGATCATATAAGCATAATGCGGCTAATAATATGAGTTAGATTGATAATAATAAGAGTAGTGCGTATAGTTATTGTCGTTCTATCGATCATATAAGCGTAATACGGCTAATAATATGAGTTAGATTGATAATAGTAAGAGTAATAAGTATAGTAATTGTCGTTCTATCGATCATTTAAGCATAATATGGCTAATAATATGAGTTAGATTGATAATAATAAGAGTAATGAGCATAGTAATTGTAGTTCTATCGATCGTATCTGCATAATATGGTTAATAATATGAGTTAGATGGATAATAGTAAGAGTAATAAGTATAGTAATTGTCGTTCTATCGATCATATAAGCACAATATGGCTAATAATATGAGTTAGATTGATAATAGTAAGAGTAATAAGTATAGTAATTGTCGTTCTGTCGATCATATAAGCATAATATGGCTAATAATATGAGTTAGATTGATAATAATAAGAGTAGTGAGTATAGTAATCGTCGTTCTATCGATCATATAAGCATAATACGGCTAATAATATGAGTTAGATTGATAATAATAAGTGTAATAAGTATAGTAATTGTCGTTCTATCGATCATTTAAGCATAATACGGCTAATAATATGAGTTAGATTGATAATAATAAGAGTAATAAGTATAGTAATTGTAGTTCTATCGATCGTATCTGCATAATATGGTTAATAATATGAGTTAGATTCATAATAATAAGAGTAATAAGTATAGTAATTGTCGTTCTATCGATCATTTAAGCATAATATGGCTAATAATATGAGTTAGGTTGATAATAGTAAGAGTAGTGAGTATAGTAATTGTCGTTCTATCGATCATATAAGCATAATATGGCTAATAATATGAGTAAGTTTGATAATAATAATAGTAATAAGTATAGTAATAGTCGTTCTATCGATCATTTAAGCATAATATGGCTAATAATATGAGTTAGATTGGTAATAATAAGAGTAATAAGTATAGTAAATGTCGTGCTATCGATCATATCTGCCTAATATGGTTAATAACATGAGTTAGATCGATAATGATAAGAGTAATAAGTACAGTAATTGTCGTTCTATCGATCATATATGCATAATATGGCTAATAATATGAGTTAGATTGATAATAATGAGAGTAATGAGTATAGTAATTGTAGTTCTATGGATCATATCTGCATAATATGGTTAATAATATGAGTTAGATTCATAATAATAAGAGTAATAAGTATAGTAATTTTCGTTCTATCGATCATTTAAGCATAATATGTCTAATAATATGAGTTAGGTTGATAAAAATAAGAATAATAAGTATAGTAATTGTCGTTCTGTCGATCATATAAGCATAATATGGCTAATAATATGAGTTAGAATGATAATAATAAGAGTAATAAGTACAGTAATTGTCGTTCTATCGATCATATATGCATAATATGGCTCATAATATGAGTTAGATTGATAATAGTAAGTGTAATAAGTATAGTAATTGTCGTTCTATCGATCATATATGCATAATATGGCTAATAATATGAGTTAGATTGATAATAGTAAGAGTAATAAGTATAGTAATTGTCGTTCTATCGATCATATAAGCACAATATGGCTAATAATATGAGTTAGATTGATAATAGTAAGAGTAATAAGTATAGTAATTGTCGTTCTGTCGATCATATAAGCATAATATGGCTAATAACATGAGTTAGATTGATAATAATAAGAGTAGTGAGTATAGTAATTGTCGTTCTATCGATCATATAAGCATAATGCGGCTAATAATATGAGTTAGATTGATAATAATAAGAGTAGTGCGTATAGTTATTGTCGTTCTATCGATCATATAAGCGTAATACGGCTAATAATATGAGTTAGATTGATAATAGTAAGAGTAATAAGTATAGTAATTGTCGTTCTATCGATCATTTAAGCATAATATGGCTAATAATATGAGTTAGATTGATAATAATAAGAGTAATGAGCATAGTAATTGTAGTTCTATCGATCGTATCTGCATAATATGGTTAATAATATGAGTTAGATGGATAATAGTAAGAGTAATAAGTATAGTAATTGTCGTTCTATCGATCATATAAGCACAATATGGCTAATAATATGAGTTAGATTGATAATAGTAAGAGTAATAAGTATAGTAATTGTCGTTCTGTCGATCATATAAGCATAATATGGCTAATAATATGAGTTAGATTGATAATAATAAGAGTAGTGAGTATAGTAATCGTCGTTCTATCGATCATATAAGCATAATACGGCTAATAATATGAGTTAGATTGATAATAATAAGTGTAATAAGTATAGTAATTGTCGTTCTATCGATCATTTAAGCATAATACGGCTAATAATATGAGTTAGATTGATAATAATAAGAGTAATAAGTATAGTAATTGTAGTTCTATCGATCGTATCTGCATAATATGGTTAATAATATGAGTTAGATTCATAATAATAAGAGTAATAAGTATAGTAATTGTCGTTCTATCGATCATTTAAGCATAATATGGCTAATAATATGAGTTAGGTTGATAATAGTAAGAGTAGTGAGTATAGTAATTGTCGTTCTATCGATCATATAAGCATAATATGGCTAATAATATGAGTAAGTTTGATAATAATAATAGTAATAAGTATAGTAATAGTCGTTCTATCGATCATTTAAGCATAATATGGCTAATAATATGAGTTAGATTGGTAATAATAAGAGTAATAAGTATAGTAAATGTCGTGCTATCGATCATATCTGCCTAATATGGTTAATAACATGAGTTAGATCGATAATGATAAGAGTAATAAGTACAGTAATTGTCGTTCTATCGATCATATATGCATAATATGGCTAATAATATGAGTTAGATTGATAATAATGAGAGTAATGAGTATAGTAATTGTAGTTCTATGGATCATATCTGCATAATATGGTTAATAATATGAGTTAGATTCATAATAATAAGAGTAATAAGTATAGTAATTTTCGTTCTATCGATCATTTAAGCATAATATGTCTAATAATATGAGTTAGGTTGATAAAAATAAGAATAATAAGTATAGTAATTGTCGTTCTGTCGATCATATAAGCATAATATGGCTAATAATATGAGTTAGAATGATAATAATAAGAGTAATAAGTATAGTAATTGTCGTTCTATCGATCATTTAAGCATAATACGGCTAATAATATGAGTTAGATTAATAATAATAAGAGTAATAAGTATAGTAATTGTAGTTCTATCGATCGTATCTGCATAATATGGTTAATAATATGAGTTAGATTCATAATAATAAGAGTAATAAGTATAGTAATTGTCGTTCTATCGATCATTTAAGCATAATATGGCTAATAATATGAGTTAGATTGATAATAATAACAGTAATAAGTACAGTAATTGTCGTTCTATCGATAATATAAGCATAATATGGCTAATAATATGAGTTAGATTGATAATAATAACAGTAATAAGTACAGTAATTGTCGTTCTATCGATAATATAAGCATAATATGGCTAATAATATGAGTTAGATCGATAATGATAAGAGTAATAAGTACAGTAATTGTCGTTCTATCGATCATATATGCATAATATGGCTCATAATATGAGTTAGATTGATAATAGTAAGAGTAATAAGTATAGTAATTGTCGTTCTATCGATCATATAAGCATAATATGGCTAATAATATGAGTTAGATTGATAATAGTAAGTGTAATAAGTATAGTAATTGTCGTTCTATCGATCATATATGCATAATATGGCTAATAATATGAGTTAGATTGATAATAGTAAGAGTAATAAGTATAGTAATTGTCGTTCTATCGATCATATAAGCACAATATGGCTAATAATATGAGTTAGATTGATAATAGTAAGAGTAATAAGTATAGTAATTGTCGTTCTGTCGATCATATAAGCATAATATGGCTAATAATATGAGTTAGATTGATAATAATAAGAGTAATGAGCATAGTAATTGTAGTTCTATCGGTCGTATCTGCATAATATGGTTAATAATATGAGTTAGATTGATAATAATAAGAGTAATGAGTATAGTAATTGTCGTTCTATCGATCATATATGCATAACATGGCTAATAATATGAGTTAGATTGATAATAGTAAGAGTAATAAGTATAGTAATTGTCGTTCTATCGATCATATAAGCACAATATGGCTAATAATATGAGTTAGATTGATAATAGTAAGAGTAATAAGTATAGTAATTGTCGTTCTGTCGATCATATAAGCATAATATGGCTAATAATATGAGTTAGATTGATAATAGTAAGAGTAATAAGTATAGTAATTGTCGTTCTATCGATCATATAAGCACAATATGGCTAATAATATGAGTTAGATTGATAATAGTAAGAGTAATAAGTATAGTAATTGTCGTTCTGTCGATCATATAAGCATAATATGGCTAATAATATGAGTTAGATTGATAATAATAAGAGTAGTGAGTATAGTAATTGTCGTTCTATCGATCATATTAGCATAATACGGCTAATAATATGAGTTAGATTGATAATAATAAGAGAAATGAGTATAGTAATTGTAGTTCTATCGATCATATTTGCATAATATGGTTAATAATATGAGTTAGATTCATAATAATAAGAGTAATAAGTATAGTAATTGTCGTTCTATCGATCATATAAGCATAATATGGCTAATAATATGAGTTAGATCGATAATGATAAGAGTAATAAGTACAGTAATTGTCGTTCTATCGATCATATATGCATAACATGGCTAATAATATGAGTTAGATTGATAATAGTAAGAGTAATAAGTATAGTAATTGTCGTTCTATCGATCATATAAGCACAATATGGCTAATAATATGAGTTAGATTGATAATAGTAAGAGTAATAAGTATAGTAATTGTCGTTCTGTCGATCATATAAGCATAATATGGCTAATAATATGAGTTAGATTGATAATAATAAGAGTAGTGAGTATAGTAATTGTCGTTCTATCGATCATATAAGCATAATGCGGCTAATAATATGAGTTAGATTGATAATAATAAGAGTAATAAGTATAGTAATTGTCGTTCTATCGATCATTTAAGCATAATACGGCTAATAATATGAGTAAGATTGATAATAATAAGAGTAATAAGTATAGTAATTGTAGTTCTATCGATCGTATCTGCATAATATGGTTAATAATATGAGTTAGATTCATAATAATAAGAGTAATAAGTATAGTAATTGTCGTTCTATCGATCATTTAAGCATAATATGGCTAATAATATGAGTTAGATTGATAATAATAACAGTAATAAGTACAGTAATTGTCGTTCTATCGATAATATAAGCATAATATGGCTAATAATATGAGTTAGATTGATAATAATAACAGTAATAAGTACAGTAATTGTCGTTCTAGCGATAATATAAGCATAATATGGCTAATAATATGAGTTAGATCGATAATGATAAGAGTAATAAGTACAGTAATTGTCGTTCTATCGATCATATATGCATAATATGGCCCATAATATGAGTTAGATTGATAATAGTAATAGTAATAAGTATAGTAATTGTCGTTCTATCGATCATATAAGCATAATATGGCTAATAATATGAGTTAGATTGATAATAGTAAGTGTAATAAGTATAGTAATTGTCGTTCTATCGATCATATATGCATAATATGGCTAATAATATGAGTTAGATTGATAATAGTAAGAGTAATAAGTATAGTAATTGTCGTTCTATCGATCATATAAGCACAATATGGCTAATAATATGAGTTAGATTGATAATAGTAAGAGTAATAAGTATAGTAATTGTCGTTCTGTCGATCATATAAGCATAATATGGCTAATAATATGAGTTAGATTGATAATAATAAGAGTAATGAGCATAGTAATTGTAGTTCTATCGATCATATAAGCATAATACGGCTAATAATATGAGTTAGATTGATAATAATGCGAGTAATAAGTATAGTAATTGTCGTTCTATCGATCATTTAAGCATAATATGGCTAATAATATGAGTTAGATTGATAATAATAAGAGTAATGAGCATAGTAATTGTAGTTCTATCGGTCGTATCTGCATAATATGGTTAATAATATGAGTTAGATTGATAATAATAAGAGTAATGAGTATAGTAATTGTAGTTCTATCGATCATATCTGCATAATATGGTTAATAATATGAGTTAGATTCATAATAGTAAGAGTAATAAGTATAGTAATTGTCGTTCTGTCGATCATATAAGCATAATATGGCTAATAATATGAGTTAGATTGATAATAGTAAGTGTAATAAGTATAGTAATTGTCGTTCTATCGATCATATATGCATAATATGGCTAATAATATGAGTTAGATTGATAATAGTAAGAGTAATAAGTATAGTAATTGTCGTTCTATCGATCATATAAGCACAATACGGCTAATAATATGAGTTAGATTGATAATAGTAAGAGTAATAAGTATAGTAATTGTCGTTCTGTCGATCATATAAGCATAATATGGCTAATAATATGAGTTAGATTGATAATAATAAGAGTAGTGAGTATAGTAATTGTCGTTCTATCGATCATATTAGCATAATACGGCTAATAATATGAGTTAGATTGATAATAATGCGAGTAATAAGTATAGTAATTGTCGTTCTATCGATCATTTAAGCATAATATGGCTAATAATATGAGTTAGATTGATAATAATAAGAGTAATGAGCATAGTAATTGTAGTTCTATCGGTCGTATCTGCATAATATGGTTAATAATATGAGTTAGATTCATAATAATAAGAGTAATAAGTATAGTAATTGTCGTTCTATCGATCATATAAGCATAATATGGCTAATAATATGAGTTAGATCGATAATGATAAGAGTAATAAGTACAGTAATTGTCGTTCTATCGATCATATATGCATAACATGGCTAATAATATGAGTTAGATTGATAATAGTAAGAGTAATAAGTATAGTAATTGTCGTCCTATCGATCATATAAGCACAATATGGCTAATAATATGAGTTAGATTGATAATAGTAAGAGTAATAAGTATAGTAATTGTCGTTCTGTCGATCATATAAGCATAATATGGCTAATAATATGAGTTAGATTGATAATAATAAGAGTAGTGAGTATAGTAATTGTCGTTCTATCGATCATATAAGCATAATGCGGCTAATAATATGAGTTAGATTGATAATAATAAGAGTAATAAGTATAGTAATTGTCGTTCTATCGATCATTTAAGCATAATACGGCTAATAATATGAGTTAGATTGATAATAATAAGAGTAATAAGTATAGTAATTGTAGTTCTATCGATCGTATCTACATAATATGGTTAATAATATGAGTTAGATTCATAATAATAAGAGTAATAAGTATAGTAATTGTCGTTCTATCGATCATTTAAGCATAATATGGCTAATAATATGAGTTAGGTTGATAATAGTAAGAGTAGTGAGTATAGTAATTGTCGTTCTATCGATCATATAAGCATAATATGGCTAATAACATGAGTAAGTTTGATAATAATAATAGTAATAAGTATAGTAATAGTCGTTCTATCGATCATTTAAGCATAATATGGCTAATAATATGAGTTAGATTGGTAATAATAAGAGTAATAAGTATAGTAATTGTCGTTCTATCGATCATTTAAGCATAATATGGCTAATAATATGAGTTAGGTTGATAATAATGAGAGTAATGAGTATAGTAATTGTAGTTCTATGGATCATATCTGCATAATATGGTTAATAATATGAGTTAGATTCATAATAATAAGAGTAATAAGTATAGTAATTGTCGTTCTATCGATCATTTAAGCATAATATGGCTAATAATATGAGTTAGATTGATAATAATAACAGTAATAAGTACAGTAATTGTCGTTCTATCGATAATATAAGCATAATATGGCTAATAATATGAGTTAGATTGATAATAATAACAGTAATAAGTATAGTAATTGTCGTTCTGTCGATCATATAAGCATAATATGGCTAATAATATGTGTTAGATTGATAATAATAAGAGTAATGAGCATAGTAATTGTAGTTCTATCGGTCGTATCTGCATAATATGGTTAATAATATGAGTTAGATTGATAATAATAAGAGTAATGAGTATAGTAATTGTAGTTCTATCGATCATATCTGCATAATATGGTTAATAATATGAGTTAGATTCATAATAGTAAGAGTAATAAGTATAGTAATTGTCGTTCTGTCGATCATATAAGCATAATATGGCTAATAATATGAGTTAGATTGATAATAGTAAGTGTAATAAGTATAGTAATTGTCGTTCTATCGATCATATATGCATAATATGGCTAATAATATGAGTTAGATTGATAATAGTAAGAGTAATAAGTATAGTAATTGTCGTTCTATCGATCATATAAGCACAATATGGCTAATAATATGAGTTAGATTGATAATAGTAAGAGTAATAAGTATAGTAATTGTCGTTCTGTCGATCATATAAGCACAATATGGCTAATAATATGAGTTAGATTGATAATAGTAAGAGTAATAAGTATAGTAATTGTCGTTCTGTCGATCATATAAGCATAATATGGCTAATAATATGCGTTAGATTGATAATAATAAGAGTAGTGAGTATAGTAATTGTCGTTCTATCGATCATATAAGCATAATGCGGCTAATAATATGAGTTAGATTGATAATAATAAGAGTAATAAGTATAGTAATTGTCGTTCTATCGATCATTTAAGCATAATATGGATAATTATATGAGTTAGATTGATAATAATAAGAGTAATAAGTATAGTAATTGTCGTTCTATCGATCATATAAGCATAATATGGCTAATAACATGAGTTAGATCGATAATGATAAGAGTAATAAGTACAGTAATTGTCGTTCTATCGATCATATATCCATAATATGGCTAATAATATGAGTTAGATCGATAATGATAAGAGTAATAAGTACAGTAATTGTCGTTCTATCGATCATATATGCATAATATGGCTCATAATATGAGTTAGATTGATAATAGTAAGAGTAATAAGTATAGTAATTGTCGTTCTATCGATCATATAAGCATAATATGGCTAATAATATGAGTTAGATTGATAATAGTAAGTGTAATAAGTATAGTAATTGTCGTTCTATCGATCATATATGCATAATATGGCTAATAATATGAGTTAGATTGATAATAGTAAGAGTAATAAGTATAGTAATTGTCGTTCTATCGATCATATAAGCACAATATGGCTAATAATATGAGTTAGATTGATAATAGTAAGAGTAATAAGTATAGTAATTGTCGTTCTGTCGATCATATAAGCATAATATGGCTAATAATATGAGTTAGATTGATAATAATAAGAGTAATGAGCATAGTAATTGTAGTTCTATCGGTCGTATCTGCATAATATGGTTAATAATATGAGTTAGATTGATAATAATAAGAGTAATGAGTATAGTAATTGTCGTTCTATCGATCATATATGCATAACATGGCTAATAATATGAGTTAGATTGATAATAGTAAGAGTAATAAGTATAGTAATTGTCGTTCTATCGATCATATAAGCACAATATGGCTAATAATATGAGTTAGATTGATAATAGTAAGAGTAATAAGTATAGTAATTGTCGTTCTGTCGATCATATAAGCATAATATGGCTAATAATATGAGTTAGATTGATAATAGTAAGAGTAATAAGTATAGTAATTGTCGTTCTATCGATCATATAAGCACAATATGGCTAATAATATGAGTTAGATTGATAATAGTAAGAGTAATAAGTATAGTAATTGTCGTTCTGTCGATCATATAAGCATAATATGGCTAATAATATGAGTTAGATTGATAATAATAAGAGTAGTGAGTATAGTAATTGTCGTTCTATCGATCATATTAGCATAATACGGCTAATAATATGAGTTAGATTGATAATAATAAGAGAAATGAGTATAGTAATTGTAGTTCTATCGATCATATTTGCATAATATGGTTAATAATATGAGTTAGATTCATAATAATAAGAGTAATAAGTATAGTAATTGTCGTTCTATCGATCATATAAGCATAATATGGCTAATAATATGAGTTAGATCGATAATGATAAGAGTAATAAGTACAGTAATTGTCGTTCTATCGATCATATATGCATAACATGGCTAATAATATGAGTTAGATTGATAATAGTAAGAGTAATAAGTATAGTAATTGTCGTTCTATCGATCATATAAGCACAATATGGCTAATAATATGAGTTAGATTGATAATAGTAAGAGTAATAAGTATAGTAATTGTCGTTCTGTCGATCATATAAGCATAATATGGCTAATAATATGAGTTAGATTGATAATAATAAGAGTAGTGAGTATAGTAATTGTCGTTCTATCGATCATATAAGCATAATGCGGCTAATAATATGAGTTAGATTGATAATAATAAGAGTAATAAGTATAGTAATTGTCGTTCTATCGATCATTTAAGCATAATACGGCTAATAATATGAGTAAGATTGATAATAATAAGAGTAATAAGTATAGTAATTGTAGTTCTATCGATCGTATCTGCATAATATGGTTAATAATATGAGTTAGATTCATAATAATAAGAGTAATAAGTATAGTAATTGTCGTTCTATCGATCATTTAAGCATAATATGGCTAATAATATGAGTTAGATTGATAATAATAACAGTAATAAGTACAGTAATTGTCGTTCTATCGATAATATAAGCATAATATGGCTAATAATATGAGTTAGATTGATAATAATAACAGTAATAAGTACAGTAATTGTCGTTCTAGCGATAATATAAGCATAATATGGCTAATAATATGAGTTAGATCGATAATGATAAGAGTAATAAGTACAGTAATTGTCGTTCTATCGATCATATATGCATAATATGGCCCATAATATGAGTTAGATTGATAATAGTAATAGTAATAAGTATAGTAATTGTCGTTCTATCGATCATATAAGCATAATATGGCTAATAATATGAGTTAGATTGATAATAGTAAGTGTAATAAGTATAGTAATTGTCGTTCTATCGATCATATATGCATAATATGGCTAATAATATGAGTTAGATTGATAATAGTAAGAGTAATAAGTATAGTAATTGTCGTTCTATCGATCATATAAGCACAATATGGCTAATAATATGAGTTAGATTGATAATAGTAAGAGTAATAAGTATAGTAATTGTCGTTCTGTCGATCATATAAGCATAATATGGCTAATAATATGAGTTAGATTGATAATAATAAGAGTAATGAGCATAGTAATTGTAGTTCTATCGATCATATAAGCATAATACGGCTAATAATATGAGTTAGATTGATAATAATGCGAGTAATAAGTATAGTAATTGTCGTTCTATCGATCATTTAAGCATAATATGGCTAATAATATGAGTTAGATTGATAATAATAAGAGTAATGAGCATAGTAATTGTAGTTCTATCGGTCGTATCTGCATAATATGGTTAATAATATGAGTTAGATTGATAATAATAAGAGTAATGAGTATAGTAATTGTAGTTCTATCGATCATATCTGCATAATATGGTTAATAATATGAGTTAGATTCATAATAGTAAGAGTAATAAGTATAGTAATTGTCGTTCTGTCGATCATATAAGCATAATATGGCTAATAATATGAGTTAGATTGATAATAGTAAGTGTAATAAGTATAGTAATTGTCGTTCTATCGATCATATATGCATAATATGGCTAATAATATGAGTTAGATTGATAATAGTAAGAGTAATAAGTATAGTAATTGTCGTTCTATCGATCATATAAGCACAATACGGCTAATAATATGAGTTAGATTGATAATAGTAAGAGTAATAAGTATAGTAATTGTCGTTCTGTCGATCATATAAGCATAATATGGCTAATAATATGAGTTAGATTGATAATAATAAGAGTAGTGAGTATAGTAATTGTCGTTCTATCGATCATATTAGCATAATACGGCTAATAATATGAGTTAGATTGATAATAATGCGAGTAATAAGTATAGTAATTGTCGTTCTATCGATCATTTAAGCATAATATGGCTAATAATATGAGTTAGATTGATAATAATAAGAGTAATGAGCATAGTAATTGTAGTTCTATCGGTCGTATCTGCATAATATGGTTAATAATATGAGTTAGATTCATAATAATAAGAGTAATAAGTATAGTAATTGTCGTTCTATCGATCATATAAGCATAATATGGCTAATAATATGAGTTAGATCGATAATGATAAGAGTAATAAGTACAGTAATTGTCGTTCTATCGATCATATATGCATAACATGGCTAATAATATGAGTTAGATTGATAATAGTAAGAGTAATAAGTATAGTAATTGTCGTCCTATCGATCATATAAGCACAATATGGCTAATAATATGAGTTAGATTGATAATAGTAAGAGTAATAAGTATAGTAATTGTCGTTCTGTCGATCATATAAGCATAATATGGCTAATAATATGAGTTAGATTGATAATAATAAGAGTAGTGAGTATAGTAATTGTCGTTCTATCGATCATATAAGCATAATGCGGCTAATAATATGAGTTAGATTGATAATAATAAGAGTAATAAGTATAGTAATTGTCGTTCTATCGATCATTTAAGCATAATACGGCTAATAATATGAGTTAGATTGATAATAATAAGAGTAATAAGTATAGTAATTGTAGTTCTATCGATCGTATCTACATAATATGGTTAATAATATGAGTTAGATTCATAATAATAAGAGTAATAAGTATAGTAATTGTCGTTCTATCGATCATTTAAGCATAATATGGCTAATAATATGAGTTAGGTTGATAATAGTAAGAGTAGTGAGTATAGTAATTGTCGTTCTATCGATCATATAAGCATAATATGGCTAATAACATGAGTAAGTTTGATAATAATAATAGTAATAAGTATAGTAATAGTCGTTCTATCGATCATTTAAGCATAATATGGCTAATAATATGAGTTAGATTGGTAATAATAAGAGTAATAAGTATAGTAATTGTCGTTCTATCGATCATTTAAGCATAATATGGCTAATAATATGAGTTAGGTTGATAATAATGAGAGTAATGAGTATAGTAATTGTAGTTCTATGGATCATATCTGCATAATATGGTTAATAATATGAGTTAGATTCATAATAATAAGAGTAATAAGTATAGTAATTGTCGTTCTATCGATCATTTAAGCATAATATGGCTAATAATATGAGTTAGATTGATAATAATAACAGTAATAAGTACAGTAATTGTCGTTCTATCGATAATATAAGCATAATATGGCTAATAATATGAGTTAGATTGATAATAATAACAGTAATAAGTATAGTAATTGTCGTTCTGTCGATCATATAAGCATAATATGGCTAATAATATGTGTTAGATTGATAATAATAAGAGTAATGAGCATAGTAATTGTAGTTCTATCGGTCGTATCTGCATAATATGGTTAATAATATGAGTTAGATTGATAATAATAAGAGTAATGAGTATAGTAATTGTAGTTCTATCGATCATATCTGCATAATATGGTTAATAATATGAGTTAGATTCATAATAGTAAGAGTAATAAGTATAGTAATTGTCGTTCTGTCGATCATATAAGCATAATATGGCTAATAATATGAGTTAGATTGATAATAGTAAGTGTAATAAGTATAGTAATTGTCGTTCTATCGATCATATATGCATAATATGGCTAATAATATGAGTTAGACTGATAATAGTAAGAGTAATAAGTATAGTAATTGTCGTTCTATCGATCATATAAGCACAATATGGCTAATAATATGAGTTAGATTGATAATAGTAAGAGTAATAAGTATAGTAATTGTCGTTCTGTCGATCATATAAGCACAATATGGCTAATAATATGAGTTAGATTGATAATAGTAAGAGTAATAAGTATAGTAATTGTCGTTCTGTCGATCATATAAGCATAATATGGCTAATAATATGCGTTAGATTGATAATAATAAGAGTAGTGAGTATAGTAATTGTCGTTCTATCGATCATATAAGCATAATGCGGCTAATAATATGAGTTAGATTGATAATAATAAGAGTAATAAGTATAGTAATTGTCGTTCTATCGATCATTTAAGCATAATATGGATAATTATATGAGTTAGATTGATAATAATAAGAGTAATAAGTATAGTAATTGTCGTTCTATCGATCATATAAGCATAATATGGCTAATAACATGAGTTAGATCGATAATGATAAGAGTAATAAGTACAGTAATTGTCGTTCTATCGATCATATATCCATAATATGGCTAATAATATGAGTTAGATTGATAATAATAAGAGTAATGAGTATAGTAATTGTAGTTCTATGGATCATATCTGCATAATATGGTTAATAATATGAGTTAGATTCATAATAATAAGAGTAATAAGTATAGTAATTGTCGTTCTATCGATCATTTAAGCATAATATGGCTAATAATATGAGTTAGGTTGATAAAAATAAGAATAATAAGTATAGTAATTGTCGTTCTGTCGATCATATAAGCATAATATGGCTAATAATATGAGTTACATTGATAATAATAAGAGTAATAAGTATAGTAATTGTAGTTCTATCGATCGTATCTGCATAATATGGTAAATAATATGAGTTAGATTCATAATAATAAGAGTAATAAGTATAGTAATTGTCGTTCTATCGATCATTTAAGCATAATATGGCTAATAATATGAGTTCGATTGATAATAGTAAGTGTAATAAGTATAGTAATTGTCGTTCTATCGATCATATATGCATAATATGGCTAATAATATGAGTTAGATTGATAAAAATAAGAATAATAAGTATAGTAATTGTCGTTCTGTCGATCATATCTGCATAATATGGTTAATAACATGAGTTAGATCGATAATGATAAGAGTAATAAGTACAGTAATTGTCGTTCTGTCGATCATATATGCATAATATGGCTAATAATATGAGTTAGATTGATAATAATAAGAGTAATGAGCATAGTAATTGTAGTTCTATCGGTCGTATCTGCATAATATGGTTAATAATATGAGTTAGATTGATAATAATAAGAGAAATGAGTATAGTAATTGTAGTTCTATCGATCATATCTGCATAATGTGGTTAATAATATGAGTTAGATTCATAATAATAAGAGTAATAAGTATAGTAATTGTCGTTCTATCGATCATATAAGCATAATATGGCTAATAATATGAGTTAGATCGATAATGATAAGAGTAATAAGTACAGTAATTGTCGTTCTATCGATCACATATGCATAACATGGCTAATAATATGAGTTAGATTGATAATAGTAAGAGTAATAAGTATAGTAATTGTCGTTCTATCGATCATATAAGCACAATATGGCTAATAATATGAGTTAGATTGATAATAGTAAGAGTAATAAGTATAGTAATTGTCGTTCTATCGATCATATAGGCATAATATGGCTAATAATATGAGTTAGATTGATAATAATAAGAGTAATAAGTATAGTAATTGTCGTTCTATCGATCATTTAAGCACAATATGGCTAATAATATGAGTTAGATTGATAATAATAAGAGTAATAAGTATAGTGATTGTCGTTCTATCGATCAAATTTGCATAATATGGTTAATAATGTGAGTTAGATTGATAACAGTGAGTGTAATAAGTATAGTAATTGTCGTTCTGTCGATCATATAAGCATAATATGGTTAATAATATGAGTTATGTTGATAATAATAAGAGTAATAAGTATAGCAAATTTCGTGCTATCGATCATATCTGCATAATATGGCTAATAATATGAGTTAGATTGATAATAGTAAGTGTAATAAGTATAGTAATCGTCGTTCTGTCGATCATATAAGCATAATATGGCTAATATTATGAGTTAGATTGATAATAATAAGAGTAGTGAGTATAGTAATTGTCGTTCTATCGATCATATAAGCATAATGCGGCTAATAATATGAGTTAGATTGATAATAATAAGAGTAATAAGTATAGTAATTGTCGTTCTATCGATCATTTAAGCATACTATGGCTAATAATATGAGTTAGATTGATAATAATAAGAGTAATGAGTATAGTAATTATAGTTCTGTCGCTCATATCTGCATAATATGGTTAATAATATGAGTTAGATTGATAATAATAAGAGTAATAAGTATAGTAATTGTCGTTCTATCGATCATATAAGCATAATATGGCTAATAACATGAGTTAGATCGATAATGATAAGAGTAATAAGTACAGTAATTGTCGTTCTATCGATCATATATGCATAATATGGCTAATAATATGAGTTAGATTGATAATAATAAGAGTAATGAGTATAGTAATTGTAGTTCTATGGATCATATCTGCATAATATGGTTAATAATATGAGTTAGATTCATAATAATAAGAGTAATAAGTATAGTAATTGTCGTTCTATCGATCATTTAAGCATAATCTGGCTAATAATATGAGTTAGATTGATAATAATAAGAGTAATAAGTATAGTAATTGTAGTTCTATCGATCGTATCTGCATAATATGGTTAATAATATGAGTTAGATTGATAATAATAAGAGTAATAAGTATAGTAATTGTCGTTCTATCGATCATATAAGCATAATATGGCTAATAATATGCGTTAGATCGATAATGATAAGAGTAATAAGTACAGTGATTGTCGTTCTATCGATCATATAAGCATAATATGGCTAATAATATGAGTTAGGTTGATAATAATAAGAGAAATAAGTATAGTAATTGTCGTTCTATCGATAATATAAGCATAATATGGCTAATAATATGAGTTAGATCGATAATGATAAGAGTAATAAGTACAGTAATTGTCGTTCTATCGATCATATATGCATAATATGGCTCATAAAATGAGTTAGATTGATAATAGTAAGTGTAATAAGTATAGTAATTGTCGTTCTATCGATCATATATGCATAATATGGCTAATAATATGAGTTAGATTGATAATAGTAAGAGTAATAAGTATAGTAATTGTCGTTCTATCGATCATATAAGCACAATATGGCTAATAATATGAGTTAGATCGATAATGATAAGAGTAATAAGTACAGTAATTGTCGTTCTATCGATCATATATGCATAATATGGCTAATAATATGAGTTAGATTGATAATAATGAGAGTAATGAGTATAGTAATTGTAGTTCTATGGATCATATCTGCATAATATGGTTAATAATATGAGTTAGATTCATAATAATAAGAGTAATAAGTATAGTAATTGTCGTTCTATCGATCATTTAAGCATAATATGGCTAATAATATGAGTTAGGTTGATAAAAATAAGAATAATAAGTATAGTAATTGTCGTTCTGTCGATCATATAAGCATAATATGGCTAATAATATGAGTTAGATTGATAATAATAAGAGTAATAAGTATAGTAATTGTCGTTTTATCGATCATATAAGCATAATACGGCTAATAATATGAGTTAGATTGATAATAATAAGAGTAATAAGTATAGTAATTGTAGTTCTATCGATCGTATCTGCATAATATGGTTAATAATATGAGTTAGATTCATAATAATAAGAGTAATAAGTATAGTAATTGTCGTTCTATCGATCATTTAAGCATAATATGGCTAATAATATGAGTTAGATTGATAATAATAACAGTAATAAGTACAGTAATTGTCGTTCTATCGATAATATAAGCATAATATGGCTAATAATATGAGTTAGATTGATAATAATAACAGTAATAAGTACAGTAATTGTCGTTCTATCGATAATATAAGCATAATATGGCTAATAATATGAGTTAGATCGATAATGATAAGAGTAAAAAGTACAGTAATTGTCGTTCTATCGATCATATATGCATAATATGGCTCATAATATGAGTTAGATTGATAATAGTAAGAGTAATAAGTATAGTAATTGTCGTTCTATCGATCATATAAGCACAATATGGCTAATAATATGAGTTAGATTGATAATAGTAAGAGTAATAAGTATAGTAATTGTCGTTCTGTCGATCATATAAGCATAATATGGCTAATAATATGAGTTAGATTGATAATAATAAGAGTAGTGAGTATAGTAATTGTCGTTCTATCGATCATATAAGCATAATACGGCTAATAATATGAGTTAGATTGATAATAATGCGAGTAATAAGTATAGTAATTGTCGTTCTATCGATCATTTAAGCATAATATGGCTAATAATATGAGTTAGATTGATAATAATAAGAGTAATGAGCATAGTAATTGTAGTTCTATCGGTCGTATCTGCATAATATGGTTAATAATATGAGTTAGATTGATAATAATAAGAGAAATGAGTATAGTAATTGTCGTTCTATCGATCATATAAGCATAATATGGCTAATAATATGAGTTAGATCGATAATGATAAGAGTAATAAGTACAGTAATTGTCGTTCTATCGATCATATAAGCATAATATGGATAATAATATGAGTTAGGTTGATAAAAATAAGAATCATAAGTATAGTAATTGTCGTTCTGTCGATCATACCTGCATAATATGGTTAATAATATGAGTTAGATTGATAATAGTGAGTGTAATAAGTATAGTAATTGTCGTTCTATCGATCATATCTGCATAATATGGGTAATAATATGAGTTAGATTGATGATAATAAGAGTAATAAGTATAGTAATTGTCGTTTTATCGATCATATAAGCATAATACGGCTAATAATATGAGTTAGATTGATAATAATAAGAGTAATAAGTATAGTAATTGTAGTTCTATCGATCGTATCTGCATAATATGGTTAATAATATGAGTTAGATTCATAATAATAAGAGTAATAAGTATAGTAATTGTCGTTCTATCGATCATTTAAGCATAATATGGCTAATAATATGAGTTAGATTGATAATAATAACAGTAATAAGTATAGTAATTGTCGTTCTATCGATAATATAAGCATAATATGGCTAATAATATGAGTTAGATCGATAATGATAAGAGTAATAAGTACAGTAATTGTCGTTCTATCGATCATATATGCATAATATGGCTCATAATATGAGTTAGATTGATAATAGTAAGTGTAATAAGTATAGTAATTGTCGTTCTATCGATCATATATGCATAATATGGCTAATAATATGAGTTAGATTGATAATAGTAAGAGTAATAAGTATAGTAATTGTCGTTCTATCGATCATATAAGCACAATATGGCTAATAATATGAGTTAGATTGATAATAGTAAGAGTAATAAGTATAGTAATTGTCGTTCTGTCGATCATATAAGCATAATATGGCTAATAACATGAGTTAGATTGATAATAATAAGAGTAGTGAGTATAGTAATTGTCGTTCTATCGATCATATAAGCATAATGCGGCTAATAATATGAGTTAGATTGATAATAATAAGAGTAGTGCGTATAGTTATTGTCGTTCTATCGATCATATAAGCGTAATACGGCTAATAATATGAGTTAGATTGATAATAGTAAGAGTAATAAGTATAGTAATTGTCGTTCTATCGATCATTTAAGCATAATATGGCTAATAATATGAGTTAGATTGATAATAATAAGAGTAATGAGCATAGTAATTATAGTTCTATCGATCGTATCTGCATAATATGGTTAATAATATGAGTTAGATGGATAATAGTAAGAGTAATAAGTATAGTAATTGTCGTTCTATCGATCATATAAGCACAATATGGCTAATAATATGAGTTAGATTGATAATAGTAAGAGTAATAAGTATAGTAATTGTCGTTCTGTCGATCATATAAGCATAATATGGCTAATAATATGAGTTAGATTGATAATAATAAGAGTAGTGAGTATAGTAATCGTCGTTCTATCGATCATATAAGCATAATACGGCTAATAATATGAGTTAGATTGATAATAATAAGTGTAATAAGTATAGTAATTGTCGTTCTATCGATCATTTAAGCATAATACGGCTAATAATATGAGTTAGATTGATAATAATAAGAGTAATAAGTATAGTAATTGTAGTTCTATCGATCGTATCTGCATAATATGGTTAATAATATGAGTTAGATTCATAATAATAAGAGTAATAAGTATAGTAATTGTCGTTCTATCGATCATTTAAGCATAATATGGCTAATAATATGAGTTAGGTTGATAATAGTAAGAGTAGTGAGTATAGTAATTGTCGTTCTATCGATCATATAAGCATAATATGGCTAATAATATGAGTAAGTTTGATAATAATAATAGTAATAAGTATAGTAATAGTCGTTCTATCGATCATTTAAGCATAATATGGCTAATAATATGAGTTAGATTGGTAATAATAAGAGTAATAAGTATAGTAAATGTCGTGCTATCGATCATATCTGCCTAATATGGTTAATAACATGAGTTAGATCGATAATGATAAGAGTAATAAGTACAGTAATTGTCGTTCTATCGATCATATATGCATAATATGGCTAATAATATGAGTTAGATTGATAATAATGAGAGTAATGAGTATAGTAATTGTAGTTCTATGGATCATATCTGCATAATATGGTTAATAATATGAGTTAGATTCATAATAATAAGAGTAATAAGTATAGTAATTTTCGTTCTATCGATCATTTAAGCATAATATGTCTAATAATATGAGTTAGGTTGATAAAAATAAGAATAATAAGTATAGTAATTGTCGTTCTGTCGATCATATAAGCATAATATGGCTAATAATATGAGTTAGAATGATAATAATAAGAGTAATAAGTATAGTAATTGTCGTTCTATCGATCATTTAAGCATAATACGGCTAATAATATGAGTTAGATTGATAATAATAAGAGTAATAAGTATAGTAATTGTAGTTCTATCGATCGTATCTGCATAATATGGTTAATAATATGAGTTAGATTCATAATAATAAGAGTAATAAGTACAGTAATTGTCGTTCTATCGATCATTTAAGCATAATATGGCTAATAATATGAGTTAGATTGATAATAATAACAGTAATAAGTACAGTAATTGTCGTTCTATCGATAATATAAGCATAATATGGCTAATAATATGAGTTAGATTGATAATAATAACAGTAATAAGTACAGTAATTGTCGTTCTATCGATAATATAAGCATAATATGGCTAATAATATGAGTTAGATCGATAATGATAAGAGTAATAAGTACAGTAATTGTCGTTCTATCGATCATATATGCATAATATGGCTCATAATATGAGTTAGATTGATAATAGTAAGAGTAATAAGTATAGTAATTGTCGTTCTATCGATCATATAAGCATAATATGGCTAATAATATGAGTTAGATTGATAATAGTAAGTGTAATAAGTATAGTAATTGTCGTTCTATCGATCATATATGCATAATATGGCTAATAATATGAGTTAGATTGATAATAGTAAGAGTAATAAGTATAGTAATTGTCGTTCTATCGATCATATAAGCACAATATGGCTAATAATATGAGTTAGATTGATAATAGTAAGAGTAATAAGTATAGTAATTGTCGTTCTGTCGATCATATAAGCATAATATGGCTAATAATATGAGTTAGATTGATAATAATAAGAGTAATGAGCATAGTAATTGTAGTTCTATCGGTCGTATCTGCATAATATGGTTAATAATATGAGTTAGATTGATAATAATAAGAGTAATGAGTATAGTAATTGTCGTTCTATCGATCATATATGCATAACATGGCTAATAATATGAGTTAGATTGATAATAGTAAGAGTAATAAGTATAGTAATTGTCGTTCTATCGATCATATAAGCACAATATGGCTAATAATATGAGTTAGATTGATAATAGTAAGAGTAATAAGTATAGTAATTGTCGTTCTGTCGATCATATAAGCATAATATGGCTAATAATATGAGTTAGATTGATAATAGTAAGAGTAATAAGTATAGTAATTGTCGTTCTATCGATCATATAAGCACAATATGGCTAATAATATGAGTTAGATTGATAATAGTAAGAGTAATAAGTATAGTAATTGTCGTTCTGTCGATCATATAAGCATAATATGGCTAATAATATGAGTTAGATTGATAATAATAAGAGTAGTGAGTATAGTAATTGTCGTTCTATCGATCATATTAGCATAATACGGCTAATAATATGAGTTAGATTGATAATAATAAGAGAAATGAGTATAGTAATTGTAGTTCTATCGATCATATTTGCATAATATGGTTAATAATATGAGTTAGATTCATAATAATAAGAGTAATAAGTATAGTAATTGTCGTTCTATCGATCATATAAGCATAATATGGCTAATAATATGAGTTAGATCGATAATGATAAGAGTAATAAGTACAGTAATTGTCGTTCTATCGATCATATATGCATAACATGGCTAATAATATGAGTCAGATTGATAATAGTAAGAGTAATAAGTATAGTAATTGTCGTTCTATCGATCATATAAGCACAATATGGCTAATAATATGAGTTAGATTGATAATAGTAAGAGTAATAAGTATAGTAATTGTCGTTCTGTCGATCATATAAGCATAATATGGCTAATAATATGAGTTAGATTGATAATAATAAGAGTAGTGAGTATAGTAATTGTCGTTCTATCGATCATATAAGCATAATGCGGCTAATAATATGAGTTAGATTGATAATAATAAGAGTAATAAGTATAGTAATTGTCGTTCTATCGATCATTTAAGCATAATACGGCTAATAATATGAGTAAGATTGATAATAATAAGAGTAATAAGTATAGTAATTGTAGTTCTATCGATCGTATCTGCATAATATGGTTAATAATATGAGTTAGATTCATAATAATAAGAGTAATAAGTATAGTAATTGTCGTTCTATCGATCATTTAAGCATAATATGGCTAATAATATGAGTTAGATTGATAATAATAACAGTAATAAGTACAGTAATTGTCGTTCTATCGATAATATAAGCATAATATGGCTAATAATATGAGTTAGATCGATAATGATAAGAGTAATAAGTACAGTAATTGTCGTTCTATCGATCATATATGCATAATATGGCTAATAATATGAGTTAGATTGATAATAATGAGAGTAATGAGTATAGTAATTGTAGTTCTATGGATCATATCTGCATAATATGGTTAATAATATGAGTTAGATTCATAATAATAAGAGTAATAAGTATAGTAATTGTCGTTCTATCGATCATTTAAGCATAATATGGCTAATAATATGAGTTAGGTTGATAAAAATAAGAATAATAAGTATAGTAATTGTCGTTCTGTCGATCATATAAGCATAATATGGCTAATAATATGAGTTAGAATGATAATAATAAGAGTAATAAGTATAGTAATTGTCGTTCTATCGATCATTTAAGCATAATACGGCTAATAATATGAGTTAGATTGATAATAATAAGAGTAATAAGTATAGTAATTGTAGTTCTATCGATCGTATCTGCATAATATGGTTAATAATATGAGTTAGATTCATAATAATAAGAGTAATAAGTATAGTAATTGTCGTTCTATCGATCATTTAAGCATAATATGGCGAATAATATGAGTTAGATTGATAATAATAACAGTAATAAGTACAGTAATTGTCGTTCTATCGATAATATAAGCATAATATGGCTAATAATATGAGTTAGATTGATAATAATAACAGTAATAAGTACAGTAATTGTCGTTCTATCGATAATATAAGCATAATATGGCTAATAATATGAGTTAGATCGATAATAATAAGAGTAATAAGTACAGTAATTGTCGTTCTATCGAT
Source organism: Megachile rotundata (assembly GCF_050947335.1). NCBI lineage: Eukaryota > Metazoa > Arthropoda > Insecta > Hymenoptera > Megachilidae > Megachile > Megachile rotundata. The sequence goes on from NW_027473825.1 coordinate 54,053, forward strand.
CATATATGCATAATATGGCTCATAATATGAGTTAGATTGATAATAGTAAGAGTAATAAGTATAGTAATTGTCGTTCTATCGATCATATAAGCATAATATGGCTAATAATATGAGTTAGATTGATAATAGTAAGTGTAATAAGTATAGTAATTGTCGTTCTATCGATCATATATGCATAATATGGCTAATAATATGAGTTAGATTGATAATAGTAAGAGTAATAAGTATAGTAATTGTCGTTCTATCGATCATATAAGCACAATATGGCTAATAATATGAGTTAGATTGATAATAGTAAGAGTAATAAGTATAGTAATTGTCGTTCTGTCGATCATATAAGCATAATATGGCTAATAATATGAGTTAGATTGATAATAATAAGAGTAGTGAGTATAGTAATTGTCGTTCTATCGATCATATAAGCATAATACGGCTAATAATATGAGTTAGATTGATAATAATGCGAGTAATAAGTATAGTAATTGTCGTTCTATCGATCATTTAAGCATAATATGGCTAATAATATGAGTTAGATTGATAATAATAAGAGTAATGAGCATAGTAATTGTAGTTCTATCGGTCGTATCTGCATAATATGGTTAATAATATGAGTTAGATTGATAATAATAAGAGTAATGGGTATAGTAATTGTAGTTCTATCGATCATATCTGCATAATATGGTTAATAATATGAGTTAGATTCATAATAGTAAGAGTAATAAGTATAGTAATTGTCGTTCTGTCGATCATATAAGCATAATATGGCTAATAATATGAGTTAGATTGATAATAGTAAGTGTAATAAGTATAGTAATTGTCGTTCTATCGATCATATATGCATAATATGGCTAATAATATGAGTTAGATTGATAATAGTAAGAGTAATAAGTATAGTAATTGTCGTTCTATCGATCATATAAGCACAATATGGCTAATAATATGAGTTAGATTGATAATAGTAAGAGTAATAAGTATAGTAATTGTCGTTCTGTCGATAATATAAGCATAATATGGCTAATAATATGAGTTAGATTGATAATAATAACAGTAATAAGTACAGTAATTGTCGTTCTATCGATAATATAAGCATAATATGGCTAATAATATGAGTTAGATCGATAATGATAAGAGTAATAAGTACAGTAATTGTCGTTCTATCGATCATATATGCATAATATGGCTCATAATATGAGTTAGATTGATAATAGTAAGAGTAATAAGTATAGTAATTGTCGTTCTATCGATCATATAAGCATAATATGGCTAATAATATGAGTTAGATTGATAATAGTAAGTGTAATAAGTATAGTAATTGTCGTTCTATCGATCATATATGCATAATATGGCTAATAATATGAGTTAGATTGATAATAGTAAGAGTAATAAGTATAGTAATTGTCGTTCTATCGATCATATAAGCACAATATGGCTAATAATATGAGTTAGATTGATAATAGTAAGAGTAATAAGTATAGTAATTGTCGTTCTGTCGATCATATAAGCATAATATGGCTAATAATATGAGTTAGATTGATAATAATAAGAGTAGTGAGTATAGTAATTGTCGTTCTATCGATCATATAAGCATAATACGGCTAATAATATGAGTTAGATTGATAATAATGCGAGTAATAAGTATAGTAATTGTCGTTCTATCGATCATTTAAGCATAATATGGCTAATAATATGAGTTAGATTGATAATAATAAGAGTAATGAGCATAGTAATTGTAGTTCTATCGGTCGTATCTGCATAATATGGTTAATAATATGAGTTAGATTGATAATAATAAGAGTAATGGGTATAGTAATTGTAGTTCTATCGATCATATCTGCATAATATGGTTAATAATATGAGTTAGATTCATAATAGTAAGAGTAATAAGTATAGTAATTGTCGTTCTGTCGATCATATAAGCATAATATGGCTAATAATATGAGTTAGATTGATAATAGTAAGTGTAATAAGTATAGTAATTGTCGTTCTATCGATCATATATGCATAATATGGCTAATAATATGAGTTAGATTGATAATAGTAAGAGTAATAAGTATAGTAATTGTCGTTCTATCGATCATATAAGCACAATATGGCTAATAATATGAGTTAGATTGATAATAGTAAGAGTAATAAGTATAGTAATTGTCGTTCTGTCGATCATATAAGCATAATATGGCTAATAATATGAGTTAGATTGATAATAATAAGAGTAGTGAGTATAGTAATTGTCGTTCTATCGATCATATTAGCATAATACGGCTAATAATATGAGTTAGATTGATAATAATGCGAGTAATAAGTATAGCAATTGTCGTTCTATCGATCATTTAAGCATAATATGGCTAATAATATGAGTTAGATTGATAATAATAAGAGTAATGAGCATAGTAATTGTAGTTCTATCGGTCGTATCTGCATAATATGGTTAATAATATGAGTTAGATTGATAATAATAAGAGAAATGAGTATAGTAATTGTAGTTCTATCGATCATATCTGCATAATATGGTTAATAATATGAGTTAGATTCATAATAATAAGAGTAATAAGTATAGTAATTGTCGTTCTATCGATCATATAAGCATAATATGGCTAATAATATGAGTTAGATCGATAATGATAAGAGTAATAAGTACAGTAATTGTCGTTCTATCGATCATATATGCATAACATGGCTAATAATATGAGTTAGATTGATAATAGTAAGAGTAATAAGTATAGTAATTGTCGTTCTATCGATCATATAAGCACAATATGGCTAATAATATGAGTTAGATTGATAATAGTAAGAGTAATAAGTATAGTAATTGTCGTTCTGTCGATCATATAAGCATAATATGGCTAATAATATGAGTTAGATTGATAATAATAAGAGTAGTGAGTATAGTAATTGTCGTTCTATCGATCATATAAGCATAATGCGGCTAATAATATGAGTTAGATTGATAATAGTAAGAGTAATAAGTATAGTAATTGTCGTTCTGTCGATCATATAAGCATAATATGGCTAATAATATGAGTTAGATTGATAATAATAAGAGTAGTGAGTATAGTAATTGTCGTTCTATCGATCATATAAGCATAATACGGCTAATAATATGAGTTAGATTGATAATAATGCGAGTAATAAGTATAGTAATTGTCGTTCTATCGATCATTTAAGCATAATATGGCTAATAATATGAGTTAGATTGATAATAATAAGAGTAATGAGCATAGTAATTGTAGTTCTATCGGTCGTATCTGCATAATATGGTTAATAATATGAGTTAGATTGATAATAATAAGAGTAATGAGTATAGTAATTGTAGTTCTATCGATCATATCTGCATAATATGGTTAATAATATGAGTTAGATTCATAATAGTAAGAGTAATAAGTATAGTAATTGTCGTTCTGTCGATCATATAAGCATAATATGGCTAATAATATGAGTTAGATTGATAATAATAAGAGTAGTGAGTATAGTAATTGTCGTTCTATCGATCATATAAGCATAATGCGGCTAATAATATGAGTTAGATTGATAATAATAAGAGTAATAAGTATAGTAATTGTCGTTCTATCGATCATTTAAGCATAATACGGCTAATAATATGAGTTAGATTGATAATAATAAGAGTAATAAGTATAGTAATTGTAGTTCTATCGATCGTATCTGCATAATATGGTTAATAATATGAGTTAGATTCATAATAATAAGAGTAATAAGTATAGTAATTGTCGTTCTATCGATCATTTAAGCATAATATGGCTAATAATATGAGTTAGGTTGATAATAGTAAGAGTAGTGAGTATAGTAATTGTCGTTCTATCGATCATATAAGCATAATATGGCTAATAATATGAGTAAGTTTGATAATAATAATAGTAATAAGTATAGTAATAGTCGTTCTATCGATCATTTAAGCATAATATGGCTAATAATATGAGTTAGATTGGTAATAATAAGAGTAATAAGTATAGTAAATGTCGTGCTATCGATCATATCTGCCTAATATGGTTAATAACATGAGTTAGATCGATAATGATAAGAGTAATAAGTACAGTAATTGTCGTTCTATCGATCATATATGCATAATATGGCTAATAATATGAGTTAGATTGATAATAATGAGAGTAATGAGTATAGTAATTGTAGTTCTATGGATCATATCTGCATAATATGGTTAATAATATGAGTTAGATTGATAATAATAAGAGTAATAAGTATAGTAATTGTCGTTCTATCGATCATATAAGCATAATATGGCTAATAATATGAGTTAGATCGATAATGATAAGAGTAATAAGTACAGTAATTGTCGTTCTATCGATCATATATGCATAACATGGCTAATAATATGAGTTAGATTGATAATAGTAAGAGTAATAAGTATAGTAATTGTCGTTCTATCGATCATATAAGCACAATATGGCTAATAATATGAGTTAGATTGATAATAGTAAGAGTAATAAGTATAGTAATTGTCGTTCTGTCGATCATATAAGCATAATATGGCTAATAATATGAGTTAGATTGATAATAATAAGAGTAGTGAGTATAGTAATTGTCGTTCTATCGATCATATAAGCATAATGCGGCTAATAATATGAGTTAGATTGATAATAATAAGAGTAATAAGTATAGTAATTGTCGTTCTATCGATCATTTAAGCATAATACGGCTAATAATATGAGTTAGATTGATAATAATAAGAGTAATAAGTATAGTAATTGTAGTTCTATCGATCGTATCTGCATAATATGGTTAATAATATGAGTTAGATTCATAATAATAAGAGTAATAAGTATAGTAATTGTCGTTCTATCGATCATTTAAGCATAATATGGCTAATAATATGAGTTAGGTTGATAATAGTAAGAGTAGTGAGTATAGTAATTGTCGTTCTATCGATCATATAAGCATAATATGGCTAATAATATGAGTAAGTTTGATAATAATAATAGTAATAAGTATAGTAATAGTCGTTCTATCGATCATTTAAGCATAATATGGCTAATAATATGAGTTAGATTGGTAATAATAAGAGTAATAAGTATAGTAAATGTCGTGCTATCGATCATATCTGCCTAATATGGTTAATAACATGAGTTAGATCGATAATGATAAGAGTAATAAGTACAGTAATTGTCGTTCTATCGATCATATATGCATAATATGGCTAATAATATGAGTTAGATTGATAATAATGAGAGTAATGAGTATAGTAATTGTAGTTCTATGGATCATATCTGCATAATATGGTTAATAATATGAGTTAGATTGATAATAATAACAGTAATTAATGGAAATAGGATATGGTTTTATAGAGTTTATAATAAATTGTACACACGAAATCAACGTTAAACTGAACTTTATTTTCTACTATGATCACGGAGGATGTCTGTACTGTACGAAAGCTAGAACTGAAGTGAAGAACGAAAAAGAAAGTTTTGAAAAAGAAACACCATTGTTGGGTCCTATAGAAAGAAAAACTCAGAGTGCCCATGTGCTTGTTTATTACTTGGCCCACTCCGCAGTGAGAAACTGCAGGCCTTCAATTTCTTGACCTGAGGACTGTCAGGCAATAAAGAAACATTTACAATGCTACGACACTCGACTTGTATTTTGAACCTAGATATTCCAACAGGCCCCCTCAAAAAATAAGTCGATGTTCTTTACACTAATCCAAATTAATTTATTACAGTACAGATCATCCCCTTTTGTGTTTATACTGACTCTACCTCTGGGAGCAAAATACAAATGGTCCAACATTTGTTGCAAAGGAATGGGGAAACCCAGAAAAACCCATCCAGACCATATAAACTATGTCTAACATTTAAATATATGAATAATATAAATCATTTATTAATTATATTAATCCCAATCCTTTCCTGTGTTCCTGAAATTTACTTCCTGGTAATGGTTTCGTGAATATATCGGCTAGTTGATCACCTGTAGGAATAAATTCAAGTTTTATTACTTTCTTTTCAACTTGTTCTCTGGAAAAATGATACTTTATATCTATGTGTTTTGATCTTTTGTGACTGCCTGGATTATTTGCAATATTTATACAACCCATGTTATCTTCGTATATCATTATTGGATCAGAGACACTTATATTAACACTTATTGCTAAAGATTTCAACCAAATCGCCTCTCTAACAGCTTCAAAAAGCGCCATATATTCGGCTTCTGTGGACGAAGCAGCTACTGATGTCTGCTTTTTAGTGTTCCAACAGATTGTACATTTTTCATACAACTTGAACACATATCCCGTTGTGCTTTTCCGATCTGTATTTTCACTACCTCCCCAATCAGAATCTACGTAGCCACTCAATAGATTTTTATAATTATTTTTACTATATACTAATTTGATTTCAGCTGACCCTTTAAGATATCTAAGAACCCTTTTAAGGTTTTGCCATAATTCTTTATTATTTTTACTTGCATACCGACTCAAAATATTTACAGCTATGCTTAAATCGGGTCTTGTACAAATCATTATATACATCAAGCATCCAATCAAATTCCGACAAGGTGCATTGTGTTCTATGTCCGAGTTTAAAGCTATATAATCCATTGCACTTGGAAGAGGTGTACTAACAGGTTTACAATCTAACATATTAAATTTCTTAAGAACAGTATTAATATATGCACTTTGATCCAATGTTATTTGTTCATTAGTTCTTCTAATTTTTATTCCAAGAAACAATTTAATTTCATCTAAATCTGTCATTGAGAATCTATTTTTCAGATAATTTTTGAAATTTTTCATTGTTTCAGACTCGGCAGTTATTATCACAAGATCATCCACATATAATACTACATATATATTCTTTAATATATTTTTCCGATCTAAAATATAAATACAACGATCTGCTGATGAATTTCGGAAACCTTTGTCTATGAGAGCTTTTTCAAACATCTCAAACCAGCACCTAGCTGATTGTTTAAGACCATACAAAGCTTTATTCAATTTACACACTTGATTATTATTTTCACATTTAACACCTTCTGGAATTCGCATATAAATTTCTTCTCTCAAAATACCGTTTAAAAATGCTGTCTTCACATCCATATGGTGAACTAATAAATTGTTCTGAATTGCGAAGGCCATAAAAAATCTGAAACTTGTTATTCTAGCTACTGGTGCAAATGTTTCATTATAATCTTCTAAATATTTTTGACTAAAACCACGAGCCACTAATCGAGCTTTATATTTCAACGGATTACCAAATTCATCATTTTTGATCGTGAATACCCATTTACAATCGACAATGTTCTTATCTATTGGTTTCAATACCAAATCCCAAGTCTTATTTATAACCAATGAGTTTATTTCGTCAGCAATCGCTTGTTCCCACTTAACTCTATCTTCTCTAGTTTTGATTTCGTCAAATGAGGTGGGAATTTTAAAAACTATTGACTGTGCGCACAAAAGATAATCATTGTCAATATTCAATTCATTATATGATATAGGAACGAGTTGTTTAATCCTATCACTCCTTCTAGGTTCTACATTATCATTCAATTCATTTACTCGATTTTTCTCCGATCCCGATACTCCTGTTGCATCTGTTTCAGTTACAGATTTACTATTCCCTTTATCTAACATTACTTTCGTTCTCGGCTCTAATACATCTGATTCATTGTTATCAGATTTCCTTTTCCTTAACCTATCTGATTTTTGACTATCAGATTTCCTTAACCCATCTGATTTTTCATTATCAGATTTCCTTAACCCATCTGATTTTTCATTATCAGATTTCCTTAACCTATCTGATTTTTCATTATCAGATTTATCAAATTCTACTGATTTTGGCACCTCAAGAGATGCATCAGTTTCACATACGTCACGTTTTAAACCAGTTTCCTTTATTAGAGGCCGAGATCCTAAGTAATTTATTTCATCTACTAACACATCTCTTACTATCTCAAATTTCCCATTTTCTACGTTCCACACTTTATATCCATTTGGTGCAAATCCTACCAATATACACTTATAAGACTTTTCGTCAAATTTAGACTTTCTAACTTTATTATGTACGTATACCGTGGAACCAAAAACCTTTAAATATTTCAATTTGGGCTTTTTATTATGCCACAATTCAAATGGGGTCTTATCGACAGTAAGAGCTTTCGATGGTGTTAAATTAATTAAATATGTAGCAGTTAAAACTGCTTCTCCCCAAAACTCTTTTCCTAAATCTGCACCGTTTATCATTGCACGGGCTTTTTCCGTTATTGTTCTGTTCATACGTTCTGCAACACCATTTAATTGTGGAGTTCGCGGGACCGTTAAATGATAACTTATTCCTTTTTGTACGCAATAATTTTTCATTTCATTTGATAAATATTCTTTGCCATTATCACAATATAGATTGACTATTTTCAAATTAAAACGTGCCTCACATTTTGCAACATAATCTTTAAAAATTGTAAAAACTTCCGATTTATTTTCTAGCAAGTATGTAACACAATAATGCGTATACTCATCAATAAAAGTAATAAAATATTTTTTATCATTAATTGTAGAAGGAGTGATTGGACCACAAACGTCTGTATGAACTATAAACAAAGGTCGCGTAATGTGACGTTTATCTTTTTCCTTTTCAAACGGCAATTGTGCTTGTTTTCCTTTTATACAAGCTTCACATAAACTATCATCTGGAATTACTTTTTCAAGAAACGTTATATCATCTACCATTTGTTTATTTTTCAACTCTAAAAATTTCGTTTTTCCTATGTGCCCTAATCTTCTATGCCATAACTCATAAGTATTTACTATTCTATTTGACATACAAGAATTTAATAAATTTATTCTTTTACCTACTATGTCAAAATCTATAGAAATTAACTTATTTAAGGGCTTACCATACATCAACGTTTTACCGTCTTTAATTATTTCGACACCCCTTTCGTCAAAGATAATCTTCATCCCTTTCTGCTGCAATTTCCTTACGGATAGTAAATTGTACGGTACGTCCGGGCAGTACAATACTTCTTCTAAAACGCCGTTGACTCCCATGTTGGTGGTTACAGCTACCTGTCCTTTCTTCAAGGCCATTATGTATTCCCCATTCTTTGCTATAGAAATCCTTATTGCTGGATCAAGCACTTGTATATTTGAAAACACCTTTTCTTCATTAACGATGTGGTCTGACGCTCCGGAGTCCAAAATAAATGATAATTTTTCACTTTCTGTGCATTTATAATCCCCAGTCATAAATGCGTAACCAGATACATTGTCACTGGTCGTTGCCTGGGATGTTTGAACCAAATGTAAATTATGATTTTTCTTATTCTCTTCTTTATATTGCAAACTCTTTTTATAATAGAAACATTCCCTGATTTTGTGTCCTTTTCTTCCACACTGGTGACACTTTCCAATAAACTGTCGCTTATTTGGTTTAAAGACAGGCATTCTTCTTGTGTTACCCCTGCGGTTTCCTCTTCTAAAACAGGAACTCTCGAAATTGGTTGACCGGTGGTTTTGAACGTCAGTATGTAAAACTTTCGTACTTGTATCCATTTTCTCAGATCTGATCCTGGTTTCGTAATCAAAAAGTCTTTTCTTGACTATATCCAATGTAATATTTGCTTCCGTCATCATTGTTTCTATGACGGTTGATACGGTGTCATATGTTTCCGGCAAACTCGATAATAAAATTGAAACGACTTCATTTTCCCGCACTGTCACTCCCGCAGCCGATAATTCGGTTATCAAGTCGTCGAATACTTCGAAATGATCTTTTAACAAACCATCACTCTTCATTTTTAGTCTTAATAGTTTCTTCCGGATAGACAATTCTGTGGCAGTACTTTGACTCTCGTAAACACTATCTAAGTTCGATAAAATTGATTTCGCGGTACTTCCCGCAGTGTCATATTTTAAATGCGTATCAGCTAAATATTGTACAATGGTGCACTTAGCAATACGCTCAGCTTTAGACCATTCTTTGGTGAGCGGAATTGGTGGTTGCTCATCAACAACCTTTAGAACATCAAGTTCGTATAACAGGTTACGAACTCTATGCTTCCACGCGTTATATTTCGTACCACTAAATTGTGGAATGTTTCTTTTATTTGATGCATCCATTGTCAAAGTACTTACACACAAACGATTAAAATACTGTACAATTAAACACTAGAGCAAACACACTTTTAACAAACACTAATGAATACACTTGGTTATATATGCAATACTAAAAAAAAAACTGAATTAATTAAAACACACAATACACTTAAAAACTATACGTGTCCTGGGCCCATAACCTAATGGAAATAGGATATGGTTTTATAGAGTTTATAATAAATTGTACACACGAAATCAACGTTAAACTGAACTTTATTTTCTACTATGATCACGGAGGATGTCTGTACTGTACGAAAGCTAGAACTGAAGTGAAGAACGAAAAAGAAAGTTTTGAAAAAGAAACACCATTGTTGGGTCCTATAGAAAGAAAAACTCAGAGTGCCCATGTGCTTGTTTATTACTTGGCCCACTCCGCAGTGAGAAACTGCAGGCCTTCAATTTCTTGACCTGAGGACTGTCAGGCAATAAAGAAACATTTACAATGCTACGACACTCGACTTGTATTTTGAACCTAGATATTCCAACAGTAATAAGTACAGTAATTGTCGTTCTATCGATAATATAAGCATAATATGGCTAATAATATGAGTTAGATCGATAATGATAAGAGTAATAAGTACAGTAATTGTCGTTCTATCGATCATATATGCATAATATGGCTCATAATATGAGTTAGATTGATAATAGTAAGAGTAATAAGTATAGTAATTGTCGTTCTATCGATCATATAAGCATAATATGGCGAATAATATGAGTTAGATTGATAATAGTAAGTGTAATAAGTATAGTAATTGTCGTTCTATCGATCATATATGCATAATATGGCTAATAATATGAGTTAGATTGATAATAGTAAGAGTAATAAGTATAGTAATTGTCGTTCTATCGATCATATAAGCACAATATGGCTAATAATATGAGTTAGATTGATAATAGTAAGAGTAATAAGTATAGTAATTGTCGTTCTGTCGATCATATAAGCATAATATGGCTAATAATATGAGTTAGATTGATAATAATAAGAGTAGTGAGTATAGTAATTGTCGTTCTATCGATCATATAAGCATAATACGGCTAATAATATGAGTTAGATTGATAATAATGCGAGTAATAAGTATAGTAATTGTCGTTCTATCGATCATTTAAGCATAATATGGCTAATAATATGAGTTAGATTGATAATAATAAGAGTAATGAGCATAGTAATTGTAGTTCTATCGGTCGTATCTGCATAATATGGTTAATAATATGAGTTAGATTGATAATAATAAGAGTAATGAGTATAGTAATTGTAGTTCTATCGATCATATCTGCATAATATGGTTAATAATATGAGTTAGATTCATAATAGTAAGAGTAATAAGTATAGTAATTGTCGTTCTGTCGATCATATAAGCATAATATGGCTAATAATATGAGTTAGATTGATAATAGTAAGTGTAATAAGTATAGTAATTGTCGTTCTATCGATCATATATGCATAATATGGCTAATAATATGTGTTAGATTGATAATAGTAAGAGTAATAAGTATAGTAATTGTCGTTCTATCGATCATATAAGCACAATATGGCTAATAATATGAGTTAGATTGATAATAGTAAGAGTAATAAGTATAGTAATTGTCGTTCTGTCGATCATATAAGCATAATATGGCTAATAATATGAGTTAGATTGATAATAATAAGAGTAGTGAGTATAGTAATTGTCGTTCTATCGATCATATTAGCATAATACGGCTAATAATATGAGTTAGATTGATAATAATGCGAGTAATAAGTATAGCAATTGTCGTTCTATCGATCATTTAAGCATAATATGGCTAATAATATGAGTTAGATTGATAATAATAAGAGTAATGAGCATAGTAATTGTAGTTCTATCGATCATTTAAGCATAATATGGCTAATAATATGAGTTAGATTGATAATAATAACAGTAATAAGTACAGTAATTGTAGTTCTATCGATCATATCTGCATAATATGGTTAATAATATGAGTTAGATTCATAATAATAAGAGTAATAAGTATAGTAATTGTCGTTCTATCGATCATATAAGCATAATATGGCTAATAATATGAGTTAGATCGATAATGATAAGAGTAATAAGTACAGTAATTGTCGTTCTATCGATCATATATGCATAACATGGCTAATAATATGAGTTAGATTGATAATAGTAAGAGTAATAAGTATAGTAATTGTCGTTCTATCGATCATATAAGCACAATATGGCTAATAATATGAGTTAGATTGATAATAGTAAGAGTAATAAGTATAGTAATTGTCGTTCTGTCGATCATATAAGCATAATATGGCTAATAATATGAGTTAGATTGATAATAATAAGAGTAGTGAGTATAGTAATTGTCGTTCTATCGATCATATAAGCATAATGCGGCTAATAATATGAGTTAGATTGATAATAATAAGAGTAATAAGTATAGTAATTGTCGTTCTATCGATCATTTAAGCATAATACGGCTAATAATATGAGTAAGATTGATAATAATAAGAGTAATAAGTATAGTAATTGTAGTTCTATCGATCGTATCTGCATAATATGGTTAATAATATGAGTTAGATTCATAATAATAAGAGTAATAAGTATAGTAATTGTCGTTCTATCGATCATTTAAGCATAATATGGCTAATAATATGAGTTAGATTGATAATAATAACAGTAATAAGTACAGTAATTGTCGTTCTATCGATAATATAAGCATAATATGGCTAATAATATGAGTTAGATTGATAATAATAACAGTAATAAGTACAGTAATTGTCGTTCTATCGATAATATAAGCATAATATGGCTAATAATATGAGTTAGATCGATAATGATAAGAGTAATAAGTACAGTAATTGTCGTTCTATCGATCATATATGCATAATATGGCTCATAATATGAGTTAGATTGATAATAGTAAGAGTAATAAGTATAGTAATTGTCGTTCTATCGATCATATAAGCAGAATATGGCTAATAATATGAGTTAGATTGATAATAGTAAGTGTAATAAGTATAGTAATTGTCGTTCTATCGATCATATATGCATAATATGGCTAATAATATGAGTTAGATTGATAATAGTAAGAGTAATAAGTATAGTAATTGTCGTTCTATCGATCATATAAGCATAATATGGCTAATAATATGAGTTAGATCGATAATGATAAGAGTAATAAGTACAGTAATTGTCGTTCTATCGATCATATATGCATAATATGGCTAATAATATGAGTTAGATTGATAATAATAAGAGTAATGAGCATAGTAATTGTAGTTCTATCGGTCGTATCTGCATAATATGGTTAATAATATGAGTTAGATTGATAATAATAAGAGAAATGAGTATAGTAATTGTAGTTCTATCGATCATATCTGCATAATATGGTTAATAATATGAGTTAGATTCATAATAATAAGAGTAATAAGTATAGTAATTGTCGTTCTATCGATCATATAAGCATAATATGGCTAATAATATGAGTTAGATCGATAATGATAAGAGTAATAAGTACAGTAATTGTCGTTCTATCGATCATATATGCATAACATGGCTAATAATATGAGTTAGATTGATAATAGTAAGGGTAATAAGTATAGTAATTGTCGTTCTATCGATCATATAAGCACAATATGGCTAATAATATGAGTTAGATTGATAATAGTAAGAGTAATAAGTATAGTAATTGTCGTTCTGTCGATCATATACGCATAATATGGCTAATAATATGAGTTAGATTGATAATAGTAAGAGTAATAAGTATAGTAATTGTCGTTCTATCGATCATATAAGCATAATATGGCTAATAATATGAGTTAGATTGATAATAGTAAGTGTAATAAGTATAGTAATTGTCGTTCTATCGATCATATATGCATAATATGGCTAATAATATGAGTTAGATTGATAATAGTAAGAGTAATAAGTATAGTAATTGTCGTTCTATCGATCATATAAGCACAATATGGCTAATGATATGAGTTAGATTGATAATAGTAAGAGTAATAAGTATAGTAATTGTCGTTCTGTCGATCATATAAGCATAATATGGCTAATAATATGAGTTAGATTGATAATAATAAGAGTAGTGAGTATAGTTATTGTCGCTCTATCGATCATATAAGCATAATACGGCTAATAATATGAGTTAGATTGATAATAATGCGAGTAATAAGTATAGTAATTGTCGTTCTATCGATCATTTAAGCATAATATGGCTAATAATATGAGTTAGATTGATAATAATAAGAGTAATGAGCATAGTAATTGTAGTTCTATCGGTCGTATCTGCATAATATGGTTAATAATATGAGTTAGATTGATAATAATAAGAGTAATGAGTATAGTAATTGTAGTTCTATCGATCATATCTGCATAATATGGTTAATAATATGAGTTAGATTCATAATAGTAAGAGTAATAAGTATAGTAATTGTCGTTCTGTCGATCATATAAGCATAATATGGCTAATAATATGAGTTAGATTGATAATAGTAAGTGTAATAAGTATAGTAATTGTCGTTCTATCGATCATATATGCATAATATGGCTAATAATATGAGTTAGATTGATAATAGTAAGAGTAATAAGTATAGTAATTGTCGTTCTATCGATCATATAAGCACAATATGGCTAATAATATGAGTTAGATTGATAATAGTAAGAGTAATAAGTATAGTAATTGTCGTTCTGTCGATCATATAAGCATAATATGGCTAATAATATGAGTTAGATTGATAATAATAAGAGTAGTGAGTATAGTAATTGTCGTTCTATCGATCATATAAGCATAATACGGCTAATAATATGAGTTAGATTGATAATAATGCGAGTAATAAGTATAGTAATTGTCGTTCTATCGATCATTTAAGCATAATATGGCTAATAATATGAGTTAGATTGATAATAATAAGAGTAATGAGCATAGTAATTGTAGTTCTATCGGTCGTATCTGCATAATATGGTTAATAATATGAGTTAGATTGATAATAATAAGAGAAATGAGTATAGTAATTGTAGTTCTATCGATCATATCTGCATAATATGGTTAATAATATGAGTTAGATTCATAATAATAAGAGTAATAAGTATAGTAATTGTCGTTCTATCGATCATATAAGCATAATATGGCTAATAATATGAGTTAGATCGATAATGATAAGAGTAATAAGTACAGTAATTGTCGTTCTATCGATCATATATGCATAACATGGCTAATAATATGAGTTAGATTGATAATAGTAAGAGTAATAAGTATAGTAATTGTCGTTCTATCGATCATATAAGCACAATATGGCTAATAATATGAGTTAGATTGATAATAGTAAGAGTAATAAGTATAGTAATTGTCGTTCTTTTGATCATATAAGCATAATATGGCTAATAATATGAGTTAGATTGATAATAATAAGAGTAGTGAGTATAGTAATTGTCGTTCTATCGATCATATAAGCATAATGCGGCTAATAATATGAGTTAGATTGATAATAATAAGAGTAATAAGTATAGTAATTGTCGTTCTATCGATCATTTAAGCATAATACGGCTAATAATATGAGTTAGATTGATAATAATAAGAGTAATAAGTATAGTAATTGTAGTTCTATCGATCGTATCTGCATAATATGGTTAATAATATGAGTTAGATTCATAATAATAAGAGTAATAAGTATAGTAATTGTCGTTCTATCCATCATTTAAGCATAATATGGCTAATAATATGAGTTAGGTTGATAATAGTAAGAGTAGTGAGTATAGTAATTGTCGTTCTGTCGATCATATAAGCATAATATGGCTAATAATATGAGTAAGTTTGATAATAATAATAGTAATAAGTATAGTAATAGTCGTTCTATCGATCATTTAAGCATAATATGGCTAATAATATGAGTTAGATTGGTAATAATAAGAGTAATAAGTATAGTAAATGTCGTGCTATCGATCATATCTGCCTAATATGGTTAATAACATGAGTTAGATCGATAATGATAAGAGTAATAAGTACAGTAATTGTCGTTCTATCGATCATATATGCATAATATGGCTAATAATATGAGTTAGATTGATAATAATGAGAGTAATGAGTATAGTAATTGTAGTTCTATGGATCATATCTGCATAATATGGTTAATAATATGAGTTAGATTCATAATAATAAGAGAAATAAGTATAGTAATTGTCGTTCTATCGATCATTTAAGCATAATATGGCTAATAATATGAGTTAGGTTGATAAAAATAAGAATAATAAGTATAGTAATTGTCGTTCTGTCGACCATATAAGCATAATACGGCTAATAATATGAGTTAGATTGATAATAATGCGAGTAATAAGTATAGTAATTGTCGTTCTATCGATCATTTAAGCATAATATGGCTAATAATATGAGTTAGATTGATAATAATAAGAGTAATAAGTATAGTAATTGTCGTTCTTTTGATCATATAAGCATAATATGGCTAATAATATGAGTTAGATTGATAATAATAAGAGTAGTGAGTATAGTAATTGTCGTTCTATCGATCATATAAGCATAATGCGGCTAATAATATGAGTTAGATTGATAATAATAAGAGTAATAAGTATAGTAATTGTCGTTCTATCGATCATTTAAGCATAATACGGCTAATAATATGAGTTAGATTGATAATAATAAGAGTAATAAGTATAGTAATTGTAGTTCTATCGATCGTATCTGCATAATATGGTTAATAATATGAGTTAGATTGATAATAATAAGAGTAATGAGTATAGTAATTGTAGTTCTATCGATCATATCTGCATAATATGGTTAATAATATGAGTTAGATTCATAATAGTAAGAGTAATAAGTATAGTAATTGTCGTTCTGTCGATCATATAAGCATAATATGGCTAATAATATGAGTTAGATTGATAATAGTAAGTGTAATAAGTATAGTCATTGTCGTTCTATCGATCATATATGCATAATATGGCTAATAATATGAGTTAGATTGATAAAAGTAAGAGTAATAAGTATAGTAATTGTCGTTCTATCGATCATATAAGCACAATATGGCTAATAATATGAGTTAGATTGATAATAGTAAGAGTAATAAGTATAGTAATTGTCGTTCTGTCGATCATATAAGCATAATATGGCTAATAATATGAGTTAGATTGATAATAATAAGAGTAGTGAGTATAGTAATTGTCGTTCTATCGATCATATAAGCATAATACGGCTAATAATATGAGTTAGATTGATAATAATGCGAGTAATAAGTATAGTAATTGTCGTTCTATCGATCATTTAAGCATAATATGGCTAATAATATGAGTTAGATTGATAATAATAAGAGTAATGAGCATAGTAATTGTAGTTCTATCGGTCGTATCTGCATAATATGGTTAATAATATGAGTTAGATTGATAATAATAAGAGAAATGAGTACAGTAATTGTAGTTCTATCGATCATATCTGCATAATATGGTTAATAATATGAGTTAGATTCATAATAATAAGAGTAATAAGTATAGTAATTGTCGTTCTATCGATCATATAAGCATAATATGGCTAATAATATGAGTTAGATCGATAATGATAAGAGTAATAAGTACAGTAATTGTCGTTCTATCGATCATATATGCATAACATGGCTAATAATATGAGTTAGATTGATAATAGTAAGAGTAATAAGTATAGTAATTGTCGTTCTATCGATCATATAAGCACAATATGGCTAATAATATGAGTTAGATTGATAATAGTAAGAGTAATAAGTATAGTAATTGTCGTTCTTTTGATCATATAAGCATAATATGGCTAATAATATGAGTTAGATTGATAATAATAAGAGTAGTGAGTATAGTAATTGTCGTTCTATCGATCATATAAGCATAATGCGGCTAATAATATGAGTTAGATTGATAATAATAAGAGTAATAAGTATAGTAATTGTCGTTCTATCGATCATTTAAGCATAATACGGCTAATAATATGAGTTAGATTGATAATAATAAGAGTAATAAGTATAGTAATTGTAGTTCTATCGATCGTATCTGCATAATATGGTTAATAATATGAGTTAGATTCATAATAATAAGAGTAATAAGTATAGTAATTGTCGTTCTATCCATCATTTAAGCATAATATGGCTAATAATATGAGTTAGGTTGATAATAGTAAGAGTAGTGAGTATAGTAATTGTCGTTCTGTCGATCATATAAGCATAATATGGCTAATAATATGAGTAAGTTTGATAATAATAATAGTAATAAGTATAGTAATAGTCGTTCTATCGATCATTTAAGCATAATATGGCTAATAATATGAGTTAGATTGATAATAATAAGAGTAATGAGCATAGTAATTGTAGTTCTATCGGTCGTATCTGCATAATATGGTTAATAATATGAGTTAGATTGATAATAATAAGAGAAATGAGTATAGTAATTGTAGTTCTATCGATCATATCTGCATAATATGGTTAATAATATGAGTTAGATTCATAATAATAAGAGTAATAAGTATAGTAATTGTCGTTCTATCGATCATATAAGCATAATATGGCTAATAATATGAGATAGATTGATAATAATAAGAGTAATGAGTATAGTAATTGTAGTTCTATCGATCATATCTGCATAATATGGTTAATAATATGAGTTAGATTCATAATAGTAAGAGTAATAAGTATAGTAATTGTCGTTCTGTCGATCATATAAGCATAATATGGCTAATAATATGAGTTAGATTGATAATAGTAAGTGTAATAAGTATAGTAATTGTCGTTCTATCGATCATATATGCATAATATGGCTAATAATATGAGTTAGATTGATAATAGTAAGAGTAATAAGTATAGTAATTGTCGTTCTATCGATCATATAAGCACAATATGGCTAATAATATGAGTTAGATTGATAATAGTAAGAGTAATAAGTATAGTAATTGTCGTTCTGTCGATCATATAAGCATAATATGGCTAATAATATGAGTTAGATTGATAATAATAAGAGTAGTGAGTATAGTAATTGTCGTTCTATCGATCATATTAGCATAATACGGCTAATAATATGAGTTAGATTGATAATAATGCGAGTAATAAGTATAGCAATTGTCGTTCTATCGATCATTTAAGCATAATATGGCTAATAATATGAGTTAGATTGATAATAATAAGAGTAATGAGCATAGTAATTGTAGTTCTATCGGTCGTATCTGCATAATATGGTTAATAATATGAGTTAGATTGATAATAATAAGAGAAATGAGTATAGTAATTGTAGTTCTATCGATCATATCTGCATAATATGGTTAATAATATGAGTTAGATTCATAATAATAAGAGTAATAAGTATAGTAATTGTCGTTCTATCGATCATATAAGCATAATATGGCTAATAATATGAGTTAGATCGATAATGATAAGAGTAATAAGTACAGTAATTGTCGTTCTATCGATCATATATGCATAACATGGCTAATAATATGAGTTAGATTGATAATAGTAAGAGTAATAAGTATAGTAATTGTCGTTCTATCGATCATATAAGCACAATATGGCTAATAATATGAGTTAGATTGATAATAGTAAGAGTAATAAATATAGTAATTGTCGTTCTGTCGATCATATAAGCATAATATGGCTAATAATATGAGTTAGATTGATAATAATAAGAGTAGTGAGTATAGTAATTGTCGTTCTATCGATCATATAAGCATAATGCGGCTAATAATATGAGTTAGATTGATAATAATAAGAGTAATAAGTATAGTAATTGTCGTTCTATCGATCATTTAAGCATAATACGGCTAATAATATGAGTAAGATTGATAATAATAAGAGTAATAAGTATAGTAATTGTAGTTCTATCGATCGTATCTGCATAATATGGTTAATAATATGAGTTAGATTCATAATAATAAGAGTAATAAGTATAGTAATTGTCGTTCTATCGATCATTTAAGCATAATATGGCTAATAATATGAGTTAGATTGATAATAATAACAGTAATAAGTACAGTAATTGTCGTTCTATCGATAATATAAGCATAATATGGCTAATAATATGAGTTAGATTGATAATAATAACAGTAATAAGTACAGTAATTGTCGTTCTATCGATAATATAAGCATAATATGGCTAATAATATGAGTTAGATCGATAATGATAAGAGTAATAAGTACAGTAATTGTCGTTCTATCGATCATATATGCATAATATGGCTCATAATATGAGTTAGATTGATAATAGTAAGAGTAATAAGTATAGTAATTGTCGTTCTATCGATCATATAAGCATAATATGGCTAATAATATGAGTTAGATTGATAATAGTAAGTGTAATAAGTATAGTAATTGTCGTTCTATCGATCATATATGCATAATATGGCTAATAATATGAGTTAGATTGATAATAGTAAGAGTAATAAGTATAGTAATTGTCGTTCTATCGATCATATAAGCACAATATGGCTAATAATATGAGTTAGATTGATAATAGTAAGAGTAATAAGTATAGTAATTGTCGTTCTGTCGATCATATAAGCATAATGTGGCTAATAATATGAGTTAGATTGATAATAATAAGAGTAGTGAGTATAGTAATTGTCGTTCTATCGATCATATAAGCATAATACGGCTAATAATATGAGTTAGATTGATAATAATGCGAGTAATAAGTATAGTAATTGTCGTTCTATCGATCATTTAAGCATAATATGGCTAATAATATGAGTTAGATTGATAATAATAAGAGCAATGAGCATAGTAATTGTAGTTCTATCGGTCGTATCTGCATAATATGGTTAATAATATGAGTTAGATTGATAATAATAAGAGAAATGAGTATAGTAATTGTAGTTCTATCGATCATATCTGCATAATATGGTTAATAATATGAGTTAGATTCATAATAATAAGAGTAATAAGTATAGTAATTGTCGTTCTATCGATCATATAAGCATAATATGGCTAATAATATGAGTTAGATCGATAATGATAAGAGTAATAAGTACAGTAATTGTCGTTCTATCGATCATATATGCATAACATGGCTAATAATATGAGTTAGATTGATAATAGTAGGAGTAATAAGTATAGTAATTGTCGTTCTATCGATCATATAAGCACAATATGGCTAATAATATGAGTTAGATTGATAATAGTAAGAGTAATAAGTATAGTAATTGTCGTTCTGTCGATCATATACGCATAATATGGCTAATAATATGAGTTAGATTGATAATAATAAGAGTAGTGAGTATAGTAATTGTCGTTCTATCGATCATATAAGCATAATGCGGCTAATAATATGAGTTAGATTGATAATAATAAGAGTAATAAGTATAGTAATTGTCGTTCTATCGATCATTTAAGCATAATACGGCTAATAATATGAGTTAGATTGATAATAATAAGAGTAATAAGTATAGTAATTGTAGTTCTATCGATCGTATCTGCATAATATGGTTAATAATATGAGTTAGATTCATAATAATAAGAGTAATAAGTATAGTAATTGTCGTTCTATCGATCATTTAAGCATAATATGGCTAATAATATGAGTTAGGTTGATAATAGTAAGAGTAGTGAGTATAGTAATTGTCGTTCTATCGATCATATAAGCATAATATGGCTAATAATATGAGTAAGTTTGATAATAATAATAGTAATAAGTATAGTAATAGTCGTTCTATCGATCATTTAAGCATAATATGGCTAATAATATGAGTTAGATTGGTAATAATAAGAGTAATAAGTATAGTAAATGTCGTGCTATCGATCATATCTGCCTAATATGGTTAATAACATGAGTTAGATCGATAATGATAAGAGTAATAAGTACAGTAATTGTCGTTCTATCGATCATATATGCATAATATGGCTAATAATATGAGTTAGATTGATAATAATGAGAGTAATGAGTATAGTAATTGTAGTTCTATGGATCATATCTGCATAATATGGTTAATAATATGAGTTAGATTCATAATAATAAGAGTAATAAGTATAGTAATTGTCGTTCTATCGATCATTTAAGCATAATATGGCTAATAATATGAGTTAGATTGATAATAATAACAGTAATAAGTACAGTAATTGTCGTTCTATCGATAATATAAGCATAATATGGCTAATAATATGAGTTAGATTGATAATAATAACAGTAATAAGTACAGTAATTGTCGTTCTATCGATAATATGAGCATAATATGGCTAATAATATGAGTTAGATCGATAATGATAAGAGTAATAAGTATAGTAATTGTCGTTCTATCGATCATATAAGCATAATACGGCTAATAATATGAGTTAGATTGATAATAATGCGAGTAATAAGTATAGTAATTGTCGTTCTATCGATCATTTAAGCATAATATGGCTAATAATATGAGTTAGATTGATAATAATAAGAGTAATGAGCATAGTAATTGTAGTTCTATCGGTCGTATCTGCATAATATGGTTAATAATATGAGTTAGATTGATAATAATAAGAGTAATGAGTATAGTAATTGTAGTTCTATCGATCATATCTGCATAATATGGTTAATAATATGAGTTAGATTCATAATAGTAAGAGTAATAAGTATAGTAATTGTCGTTCTGTCGATCATATAAGCATAATATGGCTAATAATATGAGTTAGATTGATAATAGTAAGTGTAATAAGTATAGTAATTGTCGTTCTATCGATCATATATGCATAATATGGCTAATAATATGAGTTAGATTGATAATAGTAAGAGTAATAAGTATAGTAATTGTCGTTCTATCGATCATATAAGCACAATATGGCTAATAATATGAGTTAGATTGATAATAGTAAGAGTAATAAGTATAGTAATTGTCGTTCTGTCGATCATATAAGCATAATATGGCTAATAATATGAGTTAGATTGATAATAATAAGAGTAGTGAGTATAGTAATTGTCGTTCTATCGATCATATAAGCATAATACGGCTAATAATATGAGTTAGATTGATAATAATGCGAGTAATAAGTATAGTAATTGTCGTTCTATCGATCATTTAAGCATAATATGGCTAATAATATGAGTTAGATTGATAATAATAAGAGTAATGAGCATAGTAATTGTAGTTCTATCGGTCGTATCTGCATAATATGGTTAATAATATGAGTTAGATTGATAATAATAAGAGAAATGAGTATAGTAATTGTAGTTCTATCGATCATATCTGCATAATATGGTTAATAATATGAGTTAGATTCATAATAATAAGAGTAATAAGTATAGTAATTGTCGTTCTATCGATCATATAAGCATAATATGGCTAATAATATGAGTTAGATCGATAATGATAAGAGTAATAAGTACAGTAATTGTCGTTCTATCGATCATATATGCATAACATGGCTAATAATATGAGTTAGATTGATAATAGTAGGAGTAATAAGTATAGTAATTGTCGTTCTATCGATCATATAAGCACAATATGGCTAATAATATGAGTTAGATTGATAATAGTAAGAGTAATAAGTATAGTAATTGTCGTTCTGTCGATCATATACGCATAATATGGCTAATAATATGAGTTAGATTGATAATAATAAGAGTAGTGAGTATAGTAATTGTCGTTCTATCGATCATATAAGCATAATGCGGCTAATAATATGAGTTAGATTGATAATAATAAGAGTAATAAGTATAGTAATTGTCGTTCTATCGATCATTTAAGCATAATACGGCTAATAATATGAGTTAGATTGATAATAATAAGAGTAATAAGTATAGTAATTGTAGTTCTATCGATCGTATCTGCATAATATGGTTAATAATATGAGTTAGATTCATAATAATAAGAGTAATAAGTATAGTTATTGTCGTTCTATCGATCATTTAAGCATAATATGGCTAATAATATGAGTTAGATTGATAATAATAACAGTAATAAGTGCAGTAATTGTCGTTCTATCGATAATATAAGCATAATATGGCTAATAATATGAGTTAGATTGATAATAATAACAGTAATAAGTACAGTAATTGTCGTTCTATCGATAATATAAGCATAATATGGCTAATAATATGAGTTAGATCGATAATGATAAGAGTAATAAGTACAGTAATTGTCGTTCTATCGATCATATATGCATAATATGGCTCATAATATGAGTTAGATTGATAATAGTAAGAGTAATAAGTATAGTAATTGTCGTTCTATCGATCATATAAGCATAATATGGCTAATAATATGAGTTAGATTGATAATAGTAAGTGTAATAAGTATAGTAATTGTCGTTCTATCGATCATATATGCATAATATGGCTAATAATATGAGTTAGATTGATAATAGTAAGAGTAATAAGTATAGTAATTGTCGTTCTATCGATCATATAAGCACAATATGGCTAATAATATGAGTTAGATTGATAATAGTAAGAGTAATAAGTATAGTAATTGTCGTTCTGTCGATCATATAAGCATAATGTGGCTAATAATATGAGTTAGATTGATAATAATAAGAGTAGTGAGTATAGTAATTGTCGTTCTATCGATCATATAAGCATAATACGGCTAATAATATGAGTTAGATTGATAATAATGCGAGTAATAAGTATAGTAATTGTCGTTCTATCGATCATTTAAGCATAATATGGCTAATAATATGAGTTAGATTGATAATAATAAGAGTAATGAGCATAGTAATTGTAGTTCTATCGGTCGTATCTGCATAATATGGTTAATAATATGAGTTAGATTGATAATAATAAGAGAAATGAGTATAGTAATTGTAGTTCTATCGATCATATCTGCATAATATGGTTAATAATATGAGTTAGATTCATAATAATAAGAGTAATAAGTATAGTAATTGTCGTTCTATCGATCATATAAGCATAATATGGCTAATAATATGAGTTAGATCGATAATGATAAGAGTAATAAGTACAGTAATTGTCGTTCTATCGATCATATATGCATAACATGGCTAATAATATGAGTTAGATTGATAATAGTAGGAGTAATAAGTATAGTAATTGTCGTTCTATCGATCATATAAGCACAATATGGCTAATAATATGAGTTAGATTGATAATAGTAAGAGTAATAAGTATAGTAATTGTCGTTCTGTCGATCATATACGCATAATATGGCTAATAATATGAGTTAGATTGATAATAATAAGAGTAGTGAGTATAGTAATTGTCGTTCTATCGATCATATAAGCATAATGCGGCTAATAATATGAGTTAGATTGATAATAATAAGAGTAATAAGTATAGTAATTGTCGTTCTATCGATCATTTAAGCATAATACGGCTAATAATATGAGTTAGATTGATAATAATAAGAGTAATAAGTATAGTAATTGTAGTTCTATCGATCGTATCTGCATAATATGGTTAATAATATGAGTTAGATTCATAATAATAAGAGTAATAAGTATAGTAATTGTCGTTCTATCGATCATTTAAGCATAATATGGCTAATAATATGAGTTAGGTTGATAATAGTAAGAGTAGTGAGTATAGTAATTGTCGTTCTATCGATCATATAAGCATAATATGGCTAATAATATGAGTAAGTTTGATAATAATAATAGTAATAAGTATAGTAATAGTCGTTCTATCGATCATTTAAGCATAATATGGCTAATAATATGAGTTAGATTGGTAATAATAAGAGTAATAAGTATAGTAAATGTCGTGCTATCGATCATATCTGCCTAATATGGTTAATAACATGAGTTAGATCGATAATGATAAGAGTAATAAGTACAGTAATTGTCGTTCTATCGATCATATATGCATAATATGGCTAATAATATGAGTTAGATTGATAATAATGAGAGTAATGAGTATAGTAATTGTAGTTCTATGGATCATATCTGCATAATATGGTTAATAATATGAGTTAGATTCATAATAATAAGAGTAATAAGTATAGTAATTGTCGTTCTATCGATCATTTAAGCATAATATGGCTAATAATATGAGTTAGATTGATAATAATAACAGTAATAAGTACAGTAATTGTCGTTCTATCGATAATATAAGCATAATATGGCTAATAATATGAGTTAGATTGATAATAATAACAGTAATAAGTACAGTAATTGTCGTTCTATCGATAATATGAGCATAATATGGCTAATAATATGAGTTAGATCGATAATGATAAGAGTAATAAGTATAGTAATTGTCGTTCTATCGATCATATAAGCATAATACGGCTAATAATATGAGTTAGATTGATAATAATGCGAGTAATAAGTATAGTAATTGTCGTTCTATCGATCATTTAAGCATAATATGGCTAATAATATGAGTTAGATTGATAATAATAAGAGTAATGAGCATAGTAATTGTAGTTCTATCGGTCGTATCTGCATAATATGGTTAATAATATGAGTTAGATTGATAATAATAAGAGTAATGAGTATAGTAATTGTAGTTCTATCGATCATATCTGCATAATATGGTTAATAATATGAGTTAGATTCATAATAGTAAGAGTAATAAGTATAGTAATTGTCGTTCTGTCGATCATATAAGCATAATATGGCTAATAATATGAGTTAGATTGATAATAGTAAGTGTAATAAGTATAGTAATTGTCGTTCTATCGATCATATATGCATAATATGGCTAATAATATGAGTTAGATTGATAATAGTAAGAGTAATAAGTATAGTAATTGTCGTTCTATCGATCATATAAGCACAATATGGCTAATAATATGAGTTAGATTGATAATAGTAAGAGTAATAAGTATAGTAATTGTCGTTCTGTCGATCATATAAGCATAATATGGCTAATAATATGAGTTAGATTGATAATAATAAGAGTAGTGAGTATAGTAATTGTCGTTCTATCGATCATATAAGCATAATACGGCTAATAATATGAGTTAGATTGATAATAATGCGAGTAATAAGTATAGTAATTGTCGTTCTATCGATCATTTAAGCATAATATGGCTAATAATATGAGTTAGATTGATAATAATAAGAGTAATGAGCATAGTAATTGTAGTTCTATCGGTCGTATCTGCATAATATGGTTAATAATATGAGTTAGATTGATAATAATAAGAGAAATGAGTATAGTAATTGTAGTTCTATCGATCATATCTGCATAATATGGTTAATAATATGAGTTAGATTCATAATAATAAGAGTAATAAGTATAGTAATTGTCGTTCTATCGATCATATAAGCATAATATGGCTAATAATATGAGTTAGATCGATAATGATAAGAGTAATAAGTACAGTAATTGTCGTTCTATCGATCATATATGCATAACATGGCTAATAATATGAGTTAGATTGATAATAGTAGGAGTAATAAGTATAGTAATTGTCGTTCTATCGATCATATAAGCACAATATGGCTAATAATATGAGTTAGATTGATAATAGTAAGAGTAATAAGTATAGTAATTGTCGTTCTGTCGATCATATACGCATAATATGGCTAATAATATGAGTTAGATTGATAATAATAAGAGTAGTGAGTATAGTAATTGTCGTTCTATCGATCATATAAGCATAATGCGGCTAATAATATGAGTTAGATTGATAATAATAAGAGTAATAAGTATAGTAATTGTCGTTCTATCGATCATTTAAGCATAATACGGCTAATAATATGAGTTAGATTGATAATAATAAGAGTAATAAGTATAGTAATTGTAGTTCTATCGATCGTATCTGCATAATATGGTTAATAATATGAGTTAGATTCATAATAATAAGAGTAATAAGTATAGTAATTGTCGTTCTATCGATCATTTAAGCATAATATGGCTAATAATATGAGTTAGGTTGATAATAGTAAGAGTAGTGAGTATAGTAATTGTCGTTCTATCGATCATATAAGCATAATATGGCTAATAATATGAGTAAGTTTGATAATAATAATAGTAATAAGTATAGTAATAGTCGTTCTATCGATCATTTAAGCATAATATGGCTAATAATATGAGTTAGATCGATAATGATAAGAGTAATAAGTACAGTAATTGTCGTTCTATCGATCATATATGCATAATATGGCTCATAATATGAGTTAGATTGATAATAGTAAGAGTAATAAGTATAGTAATTGTCGTTCTATC
Source organism: Megachile rotundata (assembly GCF_050947335.1). Taxonomy (NCBI): domain Eukaryota; kingdom Metazoa; phylum Arthropoda; class Insecta; order Hymenoptera; family Megachilidae; genus Megachile; species Megachile rotundata. The sequence goes on from NW_027473825.1 coordinate 82,202, forward strand.
GATCATATAAGCATAATATGGCTAATAATATGAGTTAGATTGATAATAATGCGAGTAATAAGTATAGTAATTGTCGTTCTATCGATCATTTAAGCATAATATGGCTAATAATATGAGTTAGATTGATAATAATAAGAGTAATGAGCATAGTAATTGTAGTTCTATCGGTCGTATCTGCATAATATGGTTAATAATATGAGTTAGATTGATAATAATAAGAGAAATGAGTATAGTAATTGTAGTTCTATCGATCATATCTGCATAATATGGTTAATAATATGAGTTAGATTCATAATAATAAGAGTAATAAGTATAGTAATTGTCGTTCTATCGATCATATAAGCACAATATGGCTAATAATATGAGTTAGATTGATAATAATAAGAGTAATAAGTATAGTAATTGTCGTTCTATCGATCATTTAAGCATAATACGGCTAATAATATGAGTTAGATTGATAATAATAAGAGTAATAAGTATAGTAATTGTAGTTCTATCGATCGTATCTGCATAATATGGTTAATAATATGAGTTAGATTGATAATAATAAGAGTAATGAGTATAGTAATTGTAGTTCTATCGATCATATCTGCATAATATGGTTAATAATATGAGTTAGATTCATAATAGTAAGAGTAATAAGTATAGTAATTGTCGTTCTGTCGATCATATAAGCATAATATGGCTAATAATATGAGTTAGATTGATAATAGTAAGTGTAATAAGTATAGTCATTGTCGTTCTATCGACCATATATGCATAATATGGCTAATAATATGAGTTAGATTGATAAAAGTAAGAGTAATAAGTATAGTAATTGTCGTTCTATCGATCATATAAGCACAATATGGCTAATAATATGAGTTAGATTGATAACAGTAAGAGTAATAAGTATAGTAATTGTCGTTCTGTCGATCATATAAGCATAATATGGCTAATAATATGAGTTAGATTGATAATAATAAGAGTAGTGAGTATAGTAATTGTCGTTCTATCGATCATATAAGCATAATACGGCTAATAATATGAGTTAGATTGATAATAATGCGAGTAATAAGTATAGTAATTGTCGTTCTATCGATCATTTAAGCATAATATGGCTAATAATATGAGTTAGATTGATAATAATAAGAGTAATGAGCATAGTAATTGTAGTTCTATCGGTCGTATCTGCATAATATGGTTAATAATATGAGTTAGATTGATAATAATAAGAGAAATGAGTATAGTAATTGTAGTTCTATCGATCATATCTGCATAATATGGTTAATAATATGAGTTAGATTCATAATAATAAGAGTAATAAGTATAGTAATTGTCGTTCTATCGATCATATAAGCATAATATGGCTAATAATATGAGTTAGATTGATAATAATAAGAGTAATGAGTATAGTAATTGTAGTTCTATCGATCATATCTGCATAATATGGTTAATAATATGAGTTAGATTCATAATAGTAAGAGTAATAAGTATAGTAATTGTCGTTCTGTCGATCATATAAGCATAATATGGCTAATAATATGAGTTAGATTGATAATAGTAAGTGTAATAAGTATAATAATTGTCGTTCTATCGATCATATATGCATAATATGGCTAATAATATGAGTTAGATTGATAATAGTAAGAGTAATAAGTATAGTAATTGTCGTTCTATCGATCATATAAGCACAATATGGCTAATAATATGAGTTAGATTGATAATAGTAAGAGTAATAAGTATAGTAATTGTCGTTCTGTCGATCATATAAGCATAATATGGCTAATAATATGAGTTAGATTGATAATAATAAGAGTAGTGAGTATAGTAATTGTCGTTCTATCGATCATATAAGCATAATACGGCTAATAATATGAGTTAGATTGATAATAATGCGAGTAATAAGTATAGTAATTGTCGTTCTATCGATCATTTAAGCATAATATGGCTAATAATATGAGTTAGATTGATAATAATAAGAGTAATGAGCATAGTAATTGTAGTTCTATCGGTCGTATCTGCATAATATGGTTAATAATATGAGTTAGATTGATAATAATAAGAGAAATGAGTATAGTAATTGTAGTTCTATCGATCATATCTGCATAATATGGTTAATAATATGAGTTAGATTCATAATAATAAGAGTAATAAGTATAGTAATTGTCGTTCTATCGATCATATAAGCACAATATGGCTAATAATATGAGTTAGATTGATAATAATAAGAGTAATGAGCATAGTAATTGTAGTTCTATCGGTCGTATCTGCATAATATGGTTAATAATATGAGTTAGATTGATAATAATAAGAGAAATGAGTATAGTAATTGTAGTTCTATCGATCATATCTGCATAATATGGTTAATAATATGAGTTAGATTCATAATAATAAGAGTAATAAGTATAGTAATTGTCGTTCTGTCGATCATATAAGCATAATATGGCTAATAATATGAGTTAGATTGATAATAATAAGAGTAATGAGTATAGTAATTGTAGTTCTATCGATCATATCTGCATAATATGGTTAATAATATGAGTTAGATTCATAATAGTAAGAGTAATAAGTATAGTAATTGTCGTTCTGTCGATCATATAAGCATAATATGGCTAATAATATGAGTTAGATCGATAATGATAAGAGTAATAAGTACAGTAATTGTCGTTCTATCGATCATATATGCATAACATGGCTAATAATATGAGTTAGATTGATAATAGTAAGAGTAATAAGTATAGTAATTGTCGTTCTATCGATCATATAAGCACAATATGGCTAATAATATGAGTTAGATTGATAATAGTAAGAGTAATAAGTATAGTAATTGTCGTTCTTTTGATCATATAAGCATAATATGGCTAATAATATGAGTTAGATTGATAATAATAAGAGTAGTGAGTATAGTAATTGTCGTTCTATCGATCATATAAGCATAATGCGGCTAATAATATGAGTTAGATTGATAATAATAAGAGTAATAAGTATAGTAATTGTCGTTCTATCGATCATTTAAGCATAATACGGCTAATGATATGAGTTAGATTGATAATAATAAGAGTAATAAGTATAGTAATTGTAGTTCTATCGATCGTATCTGCATAATATGGTTAATAATATGAGTTAGATTCATAATAATAAGAGTAATAAGTATAGTAATTGTCGTTCTATCGATCATTTAAGCATAATATGGCTAATAATATGAGTTAGGTTGATAATAGTAAGAGTAGTGAGTATAGTAATTGTCGTTCTATCGATCATATAAGCATAATATGGCTAATAATATGAGTAAGTTTGATAATAATAATAGTAATAAGTATAGTAATAGTCGTTCTATCGATCATTTAAGCATAATATGGCTAATAATATGAGTTAGATTGGTAATAATAAGAGTAATAAGTATAGTAAATGTCGTGCTATCGATCATATCTGCCTAATATGGTTAATAACATGAGTTAGATCGATAATGATAAGAGTAATAAGTACAGTAATTGTCGTTCTATCGATCATATATGCATAATATGGCTAATAATATGAGTTAGATTGATAATAATGAGAGTAATGAGTATAGTAATTGTAGTTCTATGGATCATATCTGCATAATATGGTTAATAATATGAGTTAGATTCATAATAATAAGAGTAATAAGTATAGTAATTGTCGTTCTATCGATCATTTAAGCATAATATGGCTAATAATATGAGTTAGGTTGATAAAAATAAGAATAATAAGTATAGTAATTGTCGTTCTGTCGATCATATAAGCATAATACGGCTAATAATATGAGTTAGATTGATAATAATGCGAGTAATAAGTATAGTAATTGTCGTTCTATCGATCATTTAAGCATAATATGGCTAATAATATGAGTTAGATTGATAATAATAAGAGTAATGAGCATAGTAATTGTAGTTCTATCGGTCGTATCTGCATAATATGGTTAATAATATGAGTTAGATTGATAATAATAAGAGAAATGAGTATAGTAATTGTAGTTCTATCGATCATATCTGCATAATATGGTTAATAATATGAGTTAGATTCATAATAATAAGAGTAATAAGTATAGTGATTGTCGTTCTATCGATCATATAAGCATAATATGGCTAATAATATGAGTTAGATTGATAATAATAAGAGTAATGAGTATAGTAATTGTAGTTCTATCGATCATATCTGCATAATATGGTTAATAATATGAGTTAGATTCATAATAGTAAGAGTAATAAGTATAGTAATTGTCGTTCTGTCGATCATATAAGCATAATATGGCTAATAATATGAGTTAGATTGATAATAGTAAGTGTAATAAGTATAGTAATTGTCGTTCTATCGATCATATATGCATAATATGGCTAATAATATGAGTTAGATTGATAATAGTAAGAGTAATAAGTATAGTAATTGTCGTTCTATCGATCATATAAGCACAATATGGCTAATAATATGAGTTAGATTGATAATAGTAAGAGTAATAAGTATAGTAATTGTCGTTCTGTCGATCATATAAGCATAATATGGCTAATAATATGAGTTAGATTGATAATAATAAGAGTAGTGAGTATAGTAATTGTCGTTCTATCGATCATATAAGCATAATACGGCTAATAATATGAGTTAGATTGATAATAATGCGAGTAATAAGTATAGTAATTGTCGTTCTATCGATCATTTAAGCATAATATGGCTAATAATATGAGTTAGATTGATAATAATAAGAGTAATGAGCATAGTAATTGTAGTTCTATCGGTCGTATCTGCATAATATGGTTAATAATATGAGTTAGATTGATAATAATAAGAGAAATGAGTATAGTAATTGTAGTTCTATCGATCATATCTGCATAATATGGTTAATAATATGAGTTAGATTCATAATAATAAGAGTAATAAGTATAGTAATTGTCGTTCTATCGATCATATAAGCATAATATGGCTAATAATATGAGTTAGATCGATAATGATAAGAGTAATAAGTACAGTAATTGTCGTTCTATCGATCATATATGCATAACATGGCTAATAATATGAGTTAGATTGATAATAGTAAGAGTAATAAGTATAGTAATTGTCGTTCTATCGATCATATAAGCACAATATGGCTAATAATATGAGTTAGATTGATAATAGTAAGAGTAATAAGTATAGTAATTGTCGTTCTTTTGATCATATAAGCATAATATGGCTAATAATATGAGTTAGATTGATAATAATAAGAGTAGTGAGTATAGTAATTGTCGTTCTATCGATCATATAAGCATAATGCGGCTAATAATATGAGTTAGATTGATAATAATAAGAGTAATAAGTATAGTAATTGTCGTTCTATCGATCATTTAAGCATAATACGGCTAATGATATGAGTTAGATTGATAATAATAAGAGTAATAAGTATAGTAATTGTAGTTCTATCGATCGTATCTGCATAATATGGTTAATAATATGAGTTAGATTCATAATAATAAGAGTAATAAGTATAGTAATTGTCGTTCTATCGATCATTTAAGCATAATATGGCTAATAATATGAGTTAGGTTGATAATAGTAAGAGTAGTGAGTATAGTAATTGTCGTTCTATCGATCATATAAGCATAATATGGCTAATAATATGAGTAAGTTTGATAATAATAATAGTAATAAGTATAGTAATAGTCGTTCTATCGATCATTTAAGCATAATATGGCTAATAATATGAGTTAGATTGGTAATAATAAGAGTAATAAGTATAGTAAATGTCGTGCTATCGATCATATCTGCCTAATATGGTTAATAACATGAGTTAGATCGATAATGATAAGAGTAATAAGTACAGTAATTGTCGTTCTATCGATCATATATGCATAATATGGCTAATAATATGAGTTAGATTGATAATAATGAGAGTAATGAGTATAGTAATTGTAGTTCTATGGATCATATCTGCATAATATGGTTAATAATATGAGTTAGATTCATAATAATAGGAGTAATAAGTATAGTAATTGTCGTTCTATCGATCATTTAAGCATAATATGGCTAATAATATGAGTTAGGTTGATAAAAATAAGAATAATAAGTATAGTAATTGTCGTTCTGTCGATCATATAAGCATAATACGGCTAATAATATGAGTTAGATTGATAATAATGCGAGTAATAAGTATAGTAATTGTCGTTCTATCGATCATTTAAGCATAATATGGCTAATAATATGAGTTAGATTGATAATAATAAGAGTAATGAGCATAGTAATTGTAGTTCTATCGGTCGTATCTGCATAATATGGTTAATAATATGAGTTAGATTGATAATAATAAGAGAAATGAGTATAGTAATTGTAGTTCTATCGATCATATCTGCATAATGTGGTTAATAATATGAGTTAGATTCATAATAATAAGAGTAATAAGTATAGTAATTGTCGTTCTATCGATCATATAAGCATAATATGGCTAATAATATGAGTTAGATCGATAATGATAAGAGTAATAAGTACAGTAATTGTCGTTCTATCGATCATATATGCATAACATGGCTAATAATATGAGTTAGATTGATAATAGTAAGAGTAATAAGTATAGTAATTGTCGTTCTATCGATCATATAAGCACAATATGGCTAATAATATGAGTTAGATTGATAATAGTAAGAGTAATAAGTATAGTAATTGTCGTTCTGTCGATCATTTAAGCATAATATGGCTAATAATATGAGTTAGGTTGATAAAAATAAGAATAATAAGTATAGTAATTGTCGTTCTGTCGATCATATAAGCATAATACGGCTAATAATATGAGTTAGATTGATAATAATAAGAGTAATAAGTATAGTGATTGTTGTTCTATCGATCAAATTGGCATAATATGGTTAATAATGTGAGTTAGATTGATAACAGTGAGTGTAATAAGTATAGTAATTGTCGTTCTGTCGATAATATATGCATAATATGGCTAATAATATGAGTTAGATCGATAATGATAAGAGTAATAGGTACAGTAATTGTCGTTCTATCGATCATATATGCATAATATGGCTAATAATATGAGTCAGATTGATAATAGTAAGAGTATTAAGTGTAGTAAATGTCGTGCTATCGATCATATCTGCATAATATGGTTAATAATATGAGTTAGATTCATAATAATAAGAGTAATAGGTATAGTAATTGTCGTTCGATCGATCATTTAAGCATAATATGGCTAATAATATGAGTTAGGTTGATAAAAATAAGAATAAAAAGTATAGTAATTGTCGTTCTATCGATCATATAAGCATAATATGGCTAATAATATGAGTTAGGTTGATAATAATAAGAGTAATAAGTATAGTAAATTTCGTGCTATCGATCATATCTGCATAATATTGTTAATAGTATGAATTAGATTGATAATAGTGAGTGTAATAAGTATAGTAATTGTCGTTCTATCGATCATATCTGCATAATATGGCTAATAATATGAGTTAGATTCATAATAATAAGAGTAATAAGTATAGTAATTGTCGTTCTATCGATCATTTAAGCATAATATGGCTAATAATATGAGTTAGGTTGATAAAAATAAGAATAATAAGTATAGTAATTGTCGTTCTATCGATCATATCTGCATAATATGGCTAATAATATGAGTTAGATTCATAATAATAAGAGTAATAAGTATAGTAATTGTCGTTCTATTGATCATTTAAGCATAATATGGCTAATAATATGAGTTAGGTTGATAAAAATAAGAATAATAAGTATAGTAATTGTCGTTCTGTCGATCATATAAGCATAATATCGCTAATAATATGAGCTAGATTGATAATAATAAGAGTAATAAGTATAGTAATTGTCGTTCTATCGATCATTTAAGCATAATACGGCTAATAATATGAGTTAGATTGATAATAATAAGAGTAATAAGTATAGTAATTGTAGTTCTATCGATCGTATCTGCATAATATGGTTAATAATATGAGTTAGATTCATAATAATAAGAGTAATAAGTATAGCAATTGTCGTTCTATCGATCATTTAAGCATAATATGGCTAATAATATGAGTTAGGTTGATAATAGTAAGAGTAGTGAGTATAGTAATTGTCGTTCTATCGATCATATAAGCATAATATGGCTAATAATATGAGTAAGATGGATAATAATAATAGTAATAAGCATAGTAATAGTCGTTCTATCGATCGTTTAAGCATAATATGGTTAATAATATGAGTTAGATTCATAATAATAACAGTAATAAGTACAGTAATTGTAGTTCTATCGATAATATAAGCATAATATGGCTAATAATATGAGTTAGATCGATAATGATAAGAGTAATAAGTATAGTAATTGTCGTTCTATCGATCATTTAAGCATAATATGGCTAATAATATGAGTTAGATTGATAATAATAAGAGTAATAAGTATAATAAATGTCGTGCTATCGATCATATCTGCCTAATATGGTTAATAACATGAGTTAGATCGATAATGATAAGAGTAATAAGTATAGTAATTGTCGTTCTATCGATCATATATGCATAATATGGCTAATAATATGAGTTAGATTGATAATAATAAGAGTAATGAGTATAGTAATTGTAGTTCTATGGATCATATCTGCATAATATGGTTAATAATATGAGTTAGATTCATAATAATAAGAGTAATAAGTATAGTAATTGTCGTTCTATCGATCATTTAAGCATAATATGGCTAATAATATGAGTTAGGTTGATAAAAATAAGAATAATAAGTATAGTAATTGTCGTTCTGCCGATCATATAAGCATAATATGGCTAATAATATGAGTAAGATTGATAATAATAATAGTAATAAGTATAGTAATAGTCGTTCTATCGATCATTTAAGCATAATATGGCTAATAATATGAGTAAGATTGATAATAATAATAGTAATAAGTATAGTAATTGTCGTTCTATCGATCATATAGGCATAATATGGCTAATAATATGAGTTAGATTAATAATAGTAAGAGTAATAAGTATAGTAGTTGTGGTTCTATCGATCATATAGGCATAATATGGCTAATAATATGAGTTAGATTGATAATATTAAGAGTAGTGAGTATAGTAATTGTCGTTCTATCGATCATATAAGCATAATACGGCTAATAATATGAGTTAGATTGATAATAATAAGAGTAATAAGTATAGTAATTGTCGTTCTATCGATCATTTAAACATAATATGGCTAATAATATGAGTTAGATTGATAATAATAAGAGTAATAAGTATAGTGATTGTCGTTCTATCGATCAAATTGGCATAATATGGTTAATAATGTGAGTTAGATTGATAACAGTGAGTGTAATAAGTACAGTAATTGTCGTTCTGTCGATAATATATGCATAATATGGCTAATAATATGAGTTAGATCGATAATGATAAGAGTAATAAGTACAGTAATTGTCGTTCCATCGATCATATATGCATAATATGGCTAATAATATGAGTCAGATTGATAATAGTAAGAGTATTAAGTATAGTAAATGTCGTGCTATCGATCATATCTGCATAATATGGTTAATAATATGAGTTAGATTCATAATAATAAGAGTAATAAGTATAGTAATTGTCGTTCTATCGATCATTTAAGCATAATATGGCTAATAATATGAGTTAGGTTGATAAGAATAAGAATAAAAAGTATAGTGATTGTCTTTCTATCGATCAAATTGGCATAATATGGTTAATAATGTGAGTTAGATTGATAACAGTGAGTGTAATAAGTATTGTAATTGTCGTTCTGTCGATAATATATGCATAATATGGCTAATAATATGAGTTAGATCGATAATAATAAGAGTAATAAGTACAGTAATTGTCGTTCTATCGATCCTATAAGCATAATATGGCTAATAATATGAGTTAGGTTGATAATAATAAGAGTAATAAGAATAGTAAGTTTCGTGCTATCGATCATATCTGCATAATATTGTTAATAATATGAGTTAGATTGATAATAGTGAGTGTAATAAGTATAGTAATTGTCGTTCTATCGAGCATATCTGCATAATATGGCTAATAATATGAGTTAGATTCATAATAATAAGAGTAATAAGTAGAGTAATTGTCGTTCTATCGATCATTTAAGCATAATATGGCTAATAATATGAGTTAGGTTGATAAAAATAAGAATAATAAGTATAGTAATTGTCGTTCTGTCGATCATATAAGCATAATATGAGCTAGATTGATAATAATAAGAGTAATAAGTATAGTAATTGTCGTTCTATCGATCATTCTAGCATAATACGGCTAATAATATGAGTTAGATTGATAATAATAAGAGTAATAAGTATAGTAATTGTAGTTCTATCGATCGTATCTGCATAATATGGTTAATAATATGAGTTAGATTCATAATAATAAGAGTAATAAGTATAGTAATTGTCGTTCTATCGATCATTTAAGCATAATATGGCTAATAATATGAGTTAGGTTGATAATAGTAAGAGTAGTGAGTATAGTAATTGTCGTTCTATCGATCATATAAGCATAATATGGCTAATAATATGAGTAAGATGGATAATAATAATAGTAATAAGTATAGTAATAGTCGTTCTATCGATCATTTAAGCATAATATGGCTAATAATATGAGTTAGATTGATAATAGTAACAGTAATAAGTACAGTAATTGTAGTTCTATCGATAATATAAGCATAATATGGCTAATAATATGAGTTAGATCGATAACGATAAGAGTAATAAGTATAGTAATTGTCGTTCTATCGATCATTTAAGCATAATATGGCTAATAATATGAGTTAGATTGATAATAATAAGAGTAATAAGTATAGTAAATGTCGTGCTATCGATCATATCTGCCTAATATGGTTAATAACATGAGTTAGATCGATAAGGATAAGAGTAATAAGTACAGTAATTGTCGTTCTATCGATCATATATGCATAATATGGCTAATAATATGAGTTAGGTTGATAATAATAAGAGTAATGAGTATAGTAATTGTAGTTCTATGGATCATATCTGCATAATATGGTTAATAATATGAGTTAGATTCATAATAATAAGAGTAATAAGTATAGTAATTGTCGTTCTATCGATCATATAAGCATAATACGGCTAATAATATGAGTTAGATTGATAATTATAAGAGTAATAAGTATAGTAATTGTAGTTCTATCGATCGTATCTGCATAATATGGTTAATAATATGAGTTAGATTCATAATAATAAGAGTAATAAGTATAGTAATTGGAGTTCTATCGATCATTTAAGCATAATATGGCTAATAATATGAGTTAGATTGATAATAGTAAGAGTAATAAGTATAGTAATTGTCGTTCTGTCGATCATATAAGCATAATATGGCTAATAATATGAGTTAGATTGATAATAATAAGAGTAGTGAGTATAGTAATTGTCGTTCTATCGATCATATAAGCATAATACGGCTAATAATATGAGTTAGATTGATAATAATGCGAGTAATAAGTATAGTAATTGTCGTTCTATCGATCATTTAAGCATAATATGGCTAATAATATGAGTTAGATTGATAATAATAAGAGTAATGAGCATAGTAATTGTAGTTCTATCGGTCGTATCTGCATAATATGGTTAATAATATGAGTTAGATTGATAATAATAAGAGTAATGAGTATAGTAATTGTAGTTCTATCGATCATATCTGCATAATATGGTTAATAATATGAGTTAGATTCATAATAGTAAGAGTAATAAGTATAGTAATTGTCGTTCTGTCGATCATATAAGCATAATATGGCTAATAATATGAGTTAGATTGATAATAGTAAGTGTAATAAGTATAGTAATTGTCGTTCTATCGATCATATATGCATAATATGGCTAATAATATGAGTTAGATTGATAATAGTAAGAGTAATAAGTACAGTAATTGTCGTTCTATCGATCATATATGCATAACATGGCTAATAATATGAGTTAGATTGATAATAGTAAGAGTAATAAGTATAGTAATTGTCGTTCTATCGATCATATAAGCACAATATGGCTAATAATATGAGTTAGATTGATAATAATAAGAGTAATAAGTATAGTGATTGTCGTTCTATCGATCAAATTAGCATAATATGGTTAATAATATGAGTTAGATTGATAACAGTGTGTGTAATAAGTATAGTATTTGTCGTTCTGTCGATCATATAAGCATAATATGGCTAATAATATGAGTTAGATTGATAATAATAAGAGTAATAAGTATAGTAATTGTCGTTTTATCGATCATTTAAGCATAATATGGCTAATAATATGAGTTAGATTGATAATAATAAGAGTAATAAGTATAGTAAATGTCGTGCTATCGATCATATCTGCATAATATGGCTAATAATATGAGTTAGATCGATAATGATTAGAGTAATAAGTACAGTAATTGTCGTTTTATCGATCATATAAGCATACTATGGCTAATAATATGAGTTAGATTGATAATAATAAGAGTAATGAGTATAGTAATTGTAGTTCTATCGATCATATCTGCATAATATGTTTAATAATATGAGTTAGATTCATAATAACAAGAGTAATAAGTATAGTAATTGTCGTTCTATCGATCATTTAAGCATAATATGGCTAATAATATGAGTTAGGTTGATAAAAATAAGAATAATAAGTATAGTAATTGCCGTTCTGTCGATCATATAAGCATAATATGGCTAATAATATGAGTTAGAATGATAATAATAAGAGTAATAAGTATAGTAATTGTCGTTCCATCGATCATTTAAGCATAATACGGCTAATAATATGAGTTAGATTGATAATAATAAGAGTAATAAGTATAGTAATTGTAGTTCTATCGATCGTATCTGCATAATATGGTTAATAATATGAGTTAGATTCATAATAATAAGAGTAATAAGTATAGTAATTGTCGTTCTATCGATCATTTAAGCATAATATGGCTAATAATATGAGTTAGGTTGATAATAGTAAGAGTAGTGAGTATAGTAATTGTCGTTCTATCGATCATATAAGCATAATATGGCTAATAATATGAGTAAGTTTGATAATAATAATAGTAATAAGTATAGTAATAGTCGTTCTATCGATCATTTAAGCATAATATGGCTAATAATATGAGTTAGATTGGTAATAATAAGAGTAATAAGTATAGTAAATGTCGTGCTATCGATCATATCTGCATAATATGGTTAATAACATGAGTTAGATCGATAATGATAAGAGTAATAAGTACAATAATTGTCGTTCTATCGATCATATATGCATAATATGGCCAATAATATGAGTTAGATTGATAATAATGAGAGTAATGAGTATAGTAATTGTAGTTCTATGGATCATATCTGCATAATATGGTTAATAATATGAGTTAGATTCATAATAATAAGAGTAATAAGTATAGTAATTGTAGTTCTATCGATCGTATCTGCATAATATGGCTAATAATATGAGTTAGGTTGATAAAAATAAGAATAATAAGTATAGTAATTGTCGTTCTGTCGATCATATAAGCATAATATGGCTAATAATATCAGTTGGATTGATAATAATAATAGTAATAAGTATAGTAATTGTCGTTTTATCGATCATATAAGCATAATACGGCTAATAATATGAGTTAGATTGATAATAATAAGAGTAATAAGTATAGTAATTGTAGTTCTATCGATCGTATCTGCATAATATGGTTAATAATATGAGTTAGATTCATAATAATAAGAGTAATAAGTATAGTAATTGTCGTTCTATCGATCATTTAAGCATAATATGGCTAATAATATGAGTTAGGTTGATAAAAATAAGAATAATAAGTATAGTAATTGTCGTTCTGTCGATCATATAAGCATAATATGGCTAATAATATGAGTTAGATCGATAATGATAAGAGTAATAAGTACAGTAATTGTCGTTCTATCGATCATATATGCATAATATGGCTCATAATATGAGTTAGATTGATAATAGTAAGAGTAATAAGTATAGTAATTGTCGTTCTATCGATCATATATGCATAATATGGCTAATAATATGAGTTAGATTGATAATAATGAGAGTAATGAGTATAGTAATTGTAGTTCTATGGATCATATCTGCATAATATGGTTAATAATATGAGTTAGATTCATAATAATAAGAGTAATAAGTATAGTAATTTTCGTTCTATCGATCATTTAAGCATAATATGGCTAATAATATGAGTTAGGTTGATAAAAATAAGAATAATAAGTATAGTAATTGTCGTTCTGTCGATCATATAAGCATAATATGGCTAATAATATGAGTTAGATTGATAATAATAAGAGTAATAAGTATAGTAATTGTCGTTTTATCGATCATAAAGCATAATACGGCTAATAATATGAGTTAGATTGACAATAATAAGAGTAATAAGTATAGTAATTGTAGTTCTATCGATCGTATCTGCATAATATGGTTAATAATATGAGTTAGATTCATAATAATAAGAGTAATAAGTATAGTAATTGTCGTTCTATCGATCATTTAAGCATAATATGGCTAATAATATGAGTTAGATTGATAATAATAACAGTAATAAGTACAGTAATTGTCGTTCTATCGATAATATAAGCATAATATGGCTAATAATATGAGTTAGATCGATAATGATAAGAGTAATAAGTACAGTAATTGTCGTTCTATCGATCATATATGCATAATATGGCTCATAATATGAGTTAGATTGATAATAGTAAGAGTAATAAGTATAGTAATTGTCGTTCTATCGATCATATATGCATAATATGGCTAATAATATGAGTTAGATTGATAATAGTAAGAGTAATAAGTATAGTAATTGTCGTACTATCGATCATATAAGCACAATATGGCTAATAATATGAGTTAGATTGATAATAGTAAGAGTAATAAGTATAGTAATTGTCGTTCTGTCGATCATATAAGCATAATATGGCTAATAATATGAGTTAGATTGATAATAATAAGAGTAGTGAGTATAGTAATTGTCGTTCTATCGATCATATAAGCATAATACGGCTAATAATATGAGTTAGATTGATAATAATGCGAGTAATAAGTATAGTAATTGTCGGTCTATCGATCATTTAAGCATAATATGGCTAATAATATGAGTTAGATTGATAATAATAAGAGTAATGAGTATAGTAATTGTCGTTCTATCGATCATTTAAGCATAATATGGCTAATAATATGAGTTAGATTGATAATAATAAGAGTAATGAGCATAGTAATTGTAGTTCTATCGGTCGTATCTGCATAATATGGTTAATAATATGAGTTAGATTGATAATAATAAGAGTAATGAGTATAGTAATTGTAGTTCTATCGATCATATATGCATAATATGGCTAATAATATGAGTTAGATTGATAATAGTAAGAGTAATAAGTATAGTAATTGTCGTTCTATCGATCATATAAGCACAATATGGCTAATAATATGAGTTAGATTGATAATAGTAAGAGTAATAAGTATAGTAATTGTCGTTCTATCGATCATTTAAGCATAATATGGATAATAATATGAGTTAGATTGATAATAATAAGAGTAATGAGCATAGTAATTGTAGTTCTATCGGTCGTATCTGCATAATATGGTTAATAATATGAGTTAGATTGATAATAATAAGAGTAATGAGTATAGTAATTGTCGTTCTATCGATCATATATGCATAATATGGCTAATAATATGAGTTAGATTGATAATAGTAAGAGTAATAAGTATAGTAATTGTCGTTCTATCGATCATATAAGCACAATATGGCTAATAATATGAGTTAGATTGATAATAGTAAGAGTAATAAGTATAGCAATTGTCGTTCTGTCGATCATATAAGCATAATATGGCTAATAATATGAGTTAGATTGATAATAATAAGAGTAGTGAGTATAGTAATTGTAGTTCTATCGATCATATCTGCATAATATGGTTAATAATATGAGTTAGATTCATAATAGTAAGAGTAATAAGTACAGTAATTGTCGTTCTGTCGATCATATAAGCATAATATGGCTAATAATATGAGTTAGATTGATAATAGTAAGTGTAATAAGTATAGTAATTGTCGTTCTATCGATCATATATGCATAATATGGCTAATAATATGAGTTAGATTGATAATAGTAAGAGTAATAAGTATAGTAATTGTCGTTCTATCGATCATATAAGCACAATATGGCTAATAATATGAGTTAGATTGATAATAGTAAGAGTAATAAGTATAGTAATTGTCGTTCTATCGATCATTTAAGCATAATATGGCTAATAATATGAGTTAGATTGATAATAATAAGAGTAATGAGCATAGTAATTGTAGTTCTATCGGTCGTATCTGCATAATATGGTTAATAATATGAGTTAGATTGATAATAATAAGAGTAATGAGTATAGTAATTGTCGTTCTATCGATCATATATGCATAATATGGCTAATAATATGAGTTAGATTGATAATAGTAAGAGTAATAAGTATAGTAATTGTCGTTCTATCGATCATATAAGCACAATATGGCTAATAATATGAGTTAGATTGATAATAGTAAGAGTAATAAGTATAGTAATTGTCGTTCTGTCGATCATATAAGCATAATATGGCTAATAATATGAGTTAGATTGATAATAATAAGAGTAGTGAGTATAGTAATTGTAGTTCTATCGATCATATCTGCATAATATGGTTAATAATATGAGTTAGATTCATAATAGTAAGAGTAATAAGTATAGTAATTGTCGTTCTGTCGATCATATAAGCATAATATGGCTAATAATATGAGTTAGATTGATAATAGTAAGTGTAATAAGTATAGTAATTGTCGTTCTATCGATCATATATGCATAATATGGCTAATAATATGAGTTAGATTGATAAGTAAGAGTAATAAGTATAGTAATTGTCGTTCTATCGATCATATAAGCACAATATGGCTAATAATATGAGTTAGATTGATAATAGTAAGAGTAATAAGTATAGTAATTGTCGTTCTATCGATCATTTAAGCATAAATATGGCTAATAATATGAGTTAGATTGATAATAATAAGAGTAATGAGCATAGTAATTGTAGTTTCTATCGGTCGTATCTGCATAATATGGTTAATAATATGAGTTAGATTGATAATAATAAGAGTAATGAGTATAGTAATTGTCGTTCTATCGATCATATATGCATAATATGGCTAATAATATGAGTTAGATTGATAATAGTAAGAGTAATAAGTATAGTAATTGTCGTTCTATCGATCATATATGCATAATATGGCTAATAATATGAGTTAGATTGATAATAGTAAGAGTAATAAGTATAGTAATTGTCGTTCTATCGATCATTTAAGCATAATATGGCTAATAATATGAGTAAGTTTGATAATAATAATAGTAATAAGTATAGTAATAGTCGTTCTATCGATCATTTAAGCATAATATGGCTAATAATATGAGTTAGATTGGTAATAATAAGAGTAATAAGTATAGTAAATGTCGTGCTATCGATCATATCTGCCTAATATGGTTAATAACATGAGTTAGATCGATAATGATAAGAGTAATAAGTACAGTAATTGTCGTTCTATCGATCATATATGCATAATATGGCTAATAATATGAGTTAGATTGATAATAATGAGAGTAATGAGTATAGTAATTGTAGTTCTATGGATCATATCTGCATAATATGGTTAATAATATGAGTTAGATTCATAATAATAAGAGTAATAAGTATAGTAATTGTCGTTCTATCGATCATTTAAGCATAATATGGCTAATAATATGAGTTAGGTTGATAAAAATAAGAATAATAAGTATAGTAATTGTCGTTCTGTCGATCATATAAGCATAATATGGCTAATAATATGAGTTAGATTGATAATAATAAGAGTAATAAGTATAGTAATTGTCGTTTTATCGATCATATAAGCATAATACGGCTAATAATATGAGTTAGATTGATAATAATAAGAGTAATAAGTATAGTAATTGTAGTTCTATCGATCGTATCTGCATAATATGGTTAATAATATGAGTTAGATTCATAATAATAAGAGTAATAAGTATAGTAATTGTCGTTCTATCGATCATTTAAGCATAATATGGCTAATAATATGAGTTAGGTTGATAAAAATAAGAATAATAAGTATAGTAATTGTCGTTCTGTCGATCATATAAGCATAATATGGCTAATAATATGAGTTAGATCGATAATGATAAGAGTAATAAGAACAGTAATTGTCGTTCTATCGATCATATATGCATAATATGGCTCATAATATGAGTTAGATTGATAATAGTAAGAGTAATAAGTATAGTAATTGTCGTTCTATCGATCATATATGCATAATATGGCTAATAATATGAGTTAGATTGATAATAATGAGAGTAATGAGTATAGTAATTGTCGTTCTATCGATCATTTAAGCATAATATGGCTAATAATATGAGTTAGATTGATAATAATAACAGTAATAAGTACAGTAATTGTCGTTCTATCGATAATATAAGCATAATATGGCTAATAATATGAGTTAGATCGATAATGATAAGAGTAATAAGTACAGTAATTGTCGTTCTATCGATCATATATGCATAATATGGCTCATAATATGAGTTAGATTGATAATAGTAAGAGTAATAAGTATAGTAATTGTCGTTCTATCGATCATATATGCATAATATGGCTAATAATATGAGTTAGATTGATAATAGTAAGAGTAATAAGTATAGTAATTGTCGTACTATCGATCATATAAGCACAATATGGCTAATAATATGAGTTAGATTGATAATAGTAAGAGTAATAAGTATAGTAATTGTCGTTCTGTCGATCATATAAGCATAATATGGCTAATAATATGAGTTAGATTGATAATAATAAGAGTAGTGAGTATAATAATTGTCGTTCTATCGATCATATAAGCATAATACGGCTAATAATATGAGTTAGATTGATAATAATGCGAGTAATAAGTATAGTAATTGTCGTTCTATCGATCATTTAAGCATAATATGGCTAATAATATGAGTTAGATTGATAATAGTAAGAGTAATGAGCATAGTAATTGTAGTTCTATCGGTCGTATCTGCATAATATGGTTAATAATATGAGTTAGATTGATAATAATAAGAGTAATGAGTATAGTAATTGTAGTTCTATCGATCATATCTGCATAATATGGTTAATAATATGAGTTAGATTCATAATAGTAAGAGTAATAAGTATAGTAATTGTCGTTCTGTCGATCATATAAGCATAATATGGCTAATAATATGAGTTAGATTGATAATAGTAAGTGTAATAAGTATAGTAATTGTCGTTCTATCGATCATATAAGCATAATACGGCTAATAATATGAGTTAGATTGATAATAATGCGAGTAATAAGTATAGTAATTGTCGTTCTATCGATCATTTAAGCATAATATGGCTAATAATATGAGTTAGATTGATAATAATAAGAGTAATGAGCACAGTAATTGTAGTTCTATCGGTCGTATCTGCATAATATGGTTAATAATATGAGTTAGATTGATAATAATAAGAGAAATGAGTATAGTAATTGTAGTTCTATCGATCATATCTGCATAATATGGTTAATAATATGAGTTAGATTCATAATAATAAGAGTAATAAGTATAGTAATTGTCGTTCTATCGATCATATAAGCATAATATGGCTAATAATATGAGTTAGATCGATAATGATAAGAGTAATAAGTACAGTAATTGTCGTTCTATCGATCATATATGCATAACATGGCTAATAATATGAGTTAGATTGATAATAGTAAGAGTAATAAGTATAGTAATTGTCGTTCTATCGATCATATAAGCACAATATGGCTAATAATATGAGTTAGATTGATAATAGTAAGAGTAATAAGTATAGTAATTGTCGTTCTGTCGATCATATAAGCATAATATGGCTAATAATATGAGTTAGATTGATAATAATAAGAGTAGTGAGTATAGTAATTGTCGTTCTATCGATCATATAAGCATAATACGGCTAATAGTATGAGTTAGATTGATAATAATAAGAGTAGTAAGTATAGTAATTGTCGTTCTATCGATCATTTAAGCATAATACGGCTAATAATATGAGTTAGATTGATAATAATAAGAGTAATAAGTATAGTAATTGTAGTTCTATCGATCATTTAAGCATAATATGGCTAATAATATGAGTTAGGTTGATAATAGTAAGAGTAGTGAGTATAGTAATTGTCGTTCTATCGGTCATATAAGCATAATATGGCTAATAATATGAGTAAGTTTGATAATAATAATAGTAATAAGTATAGTAATAGTCGTTCTATCGATCATTTAAGCATAATATGGCTAATAATATGAGTTAGATTGGTAATAATAAGAGTAATAAGTATAGTAAATGTCGTGCTATCGATCATATCTGCCTAATATGGTTAATAACATGAGTTAGATCGATAATGATAAGAGTAATAAGTACAGTAATTGTCGTTCTATCGATCATATATGCATAATATGGCTAATAATATGAGTTAGATTGATAATAATGAGAGTAATGAGTATAGTAATTGTAGTTCTATGGATCATATCTGCATAATATGGTTAATAATATGAGTTAGGTTGATAATAGTAAGAGTAGTGAGTATAGTAATTGTCGTTCTATCGATCATATATGCATAATATGGCTAATAATATGAGTTAGATTGATAATAGTAAGAGTAATAAGTATAGTAATTGTCGTTCTATCGATCATATAAGCACAATATGGCTAATAATATGAGTTAGATTGATAATAGTAAGAGTAATAAGTATAGTAATTGTCGTTCTATCGATCATTTAAGCATAATATGGCTAATAATATGAGTTAGATTGATAATAATAAGAGTAATGAGCATAGTAATTGTAGTTCTATCGGTCGTATCTGCATAATATGGTTAATAATATGAGTTAGATTGATAATAATAAGAGTAATGAGTATAGTAATTGTCGTTCTATCGATCATATATGCATAATATGGCTAATAATATGAGTTAGATTGATAATAGTAAGAGTAATAAGTATAGTAATTGTCGTTCTATCGATCATATAAGCACAATATGGCTAATAATATGAGTTAGATTGATAATAGTAAGAGTAATAAGTATAGTAATTGTCGTTCTGTCGATCATATAAGCATAATATGGCTAATAATATGAGTTAGATTGATAATAATAAGAGTAGTGAGTATAGTAATCGTCGTTCTATCGATCATATAAGGATAATACGGCTAATAATATGAGTTAGATTGATAATAATGCGAGTAATAAGTATAGTAATTGTAGTTCTATCGATCATTTAAGCATAATATGGCTAATAATATGAGTTAGGTTGATAATAGTAAGAGTAGTGAGTATAGTAATTGTCGTTCTATCGGTCATATAAGCATAATATGGCTAATAATATGAGTTAGGTTGATAATAGTAAGAGTAGTGAGTATAGTAATTGTCGTTCTATCAGTCATATAAGCATAATATGGCTAATAATATGAGTAAGTTTGATAATAATAATAGTAATAAGTATAGTAATAGTCGTTCTATCGATCATTTAAGCATAATATGGCTAATAATATGAGTTAGATTGGTAATAATAAGAGTAATAAGTATAGTAAATGTCGTGCTATCGATCATATCTGCCTAATATGGTTAATAACATGAGTTAGATCGATAATGATAAGAGTAATAAGTACAGTAATTGTCGTTCTATCGATCATATATGCATAATATGGCTAATAATATGAGTTAGATTGATAATAATGAGAGTAATGAGTATAGTAATTGTAGTTGTATGGATCATATCTGCATAATATGGTTAATAATATGAGTTAGATTCATAATAATAAGAGTAATAAGTATAGTAATTGTCGTTCTATCGATCATTTAAGCATAATATGGCTAATAATATGAGTTAGGTTGATAAAAATAAGAATAATAAGTATAGTAATTGTCGTTCTGTCGATCATATAAGCATAATATGGCTAATAATATGAGTTAGATTGATAATAATAAGAGTAATAAGTATAGTAATTGTCGTTTTATCGATCATATAAGCATAATACGGCTAATAATATGAGTTAGATTGATAATAATAAGAGTAATAAGTATAGTAATTGTAGTTCTATCGATCGTATCTGCATAATATGGTTAATAATATGAGTTAGATTCATAATAATAAGAGTAATAAGTATAGTAATTGTCGTTCTATCGATCATTTAAGCATAATATGGCTAATAATATGAGTTAGATTGATAATAATAACAGTAATAAGTACAGTAATTGTCGTTCTATCGATAATATAAGCATAATATGGCTAATAATATGAGTTAGATTGATAATAGAACAGTAATAAGTACAGTAATTGTCGTTCTATCGATAATATAAGCATAATATGGCTAATAATATGAGTTAGATCGATAATGATAAGAGTAATAAGTACAGTAATTGTCGTTCTATCGATCATATATGCATAATATGGCTCATAATATGAGTTAGATTGATAATAGTAAGGGTAATAAGTATAGTAATTGTCGTTCTATCGATCATATAAGCATAATATGGCTAATAATATGAGTTAGATTGATAATAGTAAGTGTAATAAGTATAGTAATTGTCGTTCTATCGATCATATATGCATAATATGGCTAATAATATGAGTTAGATTGATAATAGTAAGAGTAATAAGTATAGTAATTGTCGTTCTATCGATCATATAAGCACAATATGGCTAATAATATGAGTTAGATTGATAATAGTAAGAGTAATAAGTATAGTAATTGTCGTTCTGTCGATCATATAAGCATAATATGGCTAATAATATGAGTTAGATTGATAATAATAAGAGTAGTGAGTATAGTAATTGTCGTTCTATCGATCATATAAGCATAATACGGCTAATAATATGAGTTAGATTGATAATAATGCGAGTAATAAGTATAGTAATTGTCGGTCTATCGATCATTTAAGCATAATATGGCTAATAATATGAGTTAGATTGATAATAATAAGAGTAATGAGTATAGTAATTGTCGTTCTATCGATCATTTAAGCATAATATGGCTAATAATATGAGTTAGATTGATAATAATAAGAGTAATGAGTATAGTAATTGTAGTTCTATCGATCATATCTGCATAATATGGTTAATAATATGAGTTACATTCATAATAGTAAGAGTAATAAGTATAGTAATTGTCGTTCTGTCGATCATATAAGCATAATATGGCTAATAATATGAGTTAGATTGATAATAGTAAGTGTAATAAGTATAGTAATTGTCGTTCTATCGATCATATATGCATAGTATGGCTAATAATATGAGTTAGATTGATAATAGTAAGAGTAATAAGTATAGTAATTGTCGTTCTATCGATCATATAAGCACAATATGGCTAATAATATGAGTTAGATTGATAATAGTAAGAGTAATAAGTATAGTAATTGTCGTTCTATCGATCATTTAAGCATAATATGGCTAATAATATGAGTTAGATTGATAATAATAAGAGTAATGAGCATAGTAATTGTAGTTCTATCGGTCGTATCTGCATAATATGGTTAATAATATGAGTTAGATTGATAATAATAAGAGTAATGAGTATAGTAATTGTAGTTCTATCGATCATATCTGCATAATATGGTTAATAATATGAGTTAGATTCATAATAGTAAGAGTAATAAGTATAGTAATTGTCGTTCTGTCGATCATATAAGCATAATGTGGCTAATAATATGAGTTAGATTGATAATAGTAAGTGTAATAAGTATAGTAATTGTCGTTCTATCGATCATATATGCATAATATGGCTAATAATATGAGTTAGATTGATAATAGTAAGAGTAATAAGTATAGTAATTGTCGTTCTGTCGATCATATAAGCATAATGTGGCTAATAATATGAGTTAGATTGATAATAGTAAGTGTAATAAGTATAGTAATTGTCGTTCTATCGATCATATATGCATAATATGGCTAATAATATGAGTTAGATTGATAATAGTAAGAGTAATAAGTATAGTAATAGTCGTTCTATCGATCATTTAAGCATAATATGGCTAATAATATGAGTTAGATTGGTAATAATAAGAGTAATAAGTATAGTAAATGTCGTGCTATCGATCATATCTGCCTAATATGGTTAATAACATGAGTTAGATCGATAATGATAAGAGTAATAAGTACAGTAATTGTCGTTCTATCGATCATATATGCATAATATGGCTAATAATATGAGTTAGATTGATAATAATGAGAGTAATGAGTATAGTAATTGTAGTTCTATGGATCATATCTGCATAATATGGTTAATAATATGAGTTAGGTTGATAATAGTAAGAGTAGTGAGTATAGTAATTGTCGTTCTATCGATCATATAAGCATAATATGGCTAATAATATGAGTAAGTTTGATAATAATAATAGTAATAAGTATAGTAATAGTCGTTCTATCGATCATTTAAGCATAATATGGCTAATAATATGAGTTAGATTGGTAATAATAAGAGTAATAAGTATAGTAAATGTCGTGCTATCGATCGTATCTGCCTAATATGGTTAATAACATGAGTTAGATCGATAATGATAAGAGTAATAAGTACAGTAATTGTCGTTCTATCGATCATATATGCATAATATGGCTAATAATATGAGTTAGATTGATAATAATGAGAGTAATGAGTATAGTAATTGTAGTTCTATGGATCATATCTGCATAATATGGTTAATAATATGAGTTAGATTCATAATAATAAGAGTAATAAGTATAGTAATTGTCGTTCTATCGATCATTTAAGCATAATATGGCTAATAATATGAGTTAGGTTGATAAAAATAAGAATAATAAGTAGAGTAATTGTCGTTCTGTCGATCATATAAGCATAATATGGCTAATAATATGAGTTAGATTGATAATAATAAGAGTAATAAGTATAGTAATTGTCGTTTTATCGATCATATAAGCATAATACGGCTAATAATATGTGTTAGATTGATAATAATAAGAGTAATAAGTATAGTAATTGTCGTTTTATCGATCATATAAGCATAATACGGCTAATAATATGAGTTAGATTGATAATAATAAGAGTAATAAGTATAGTAATTGTAGTTCTATCGATCGTATCTGCATAATATGGTTAATAATATGAGTTAGATTCATAATAATAAGAGTAATAAGTACAGTAATTGTCGTTCTATCGATAATATAAGCATAATATGGCTAATAATATGAGTTAGATTGATAATAATAAGAGTAATGAGTATAGTAATTGTAGTTCTATCGATCATATCTGCATAATATGGTTAATAATATGAGTTACATTCATAATAGTAAGAGTAATAAGTATAGTAATTGTCGTTCTGTCGATCATATAAGCATAATATGGCTAATAATATGAGTTAGATTGATAATAGTAAGTGTAATAAGTATAGTAATTGTCGTTCTATCGATCATATATGCATAGTATGGCTAATAATATGAGTTAGATTGATAATAGTAAGAGTAATAAGTATAGTAATTGTCGTTCTATCGATCATATAAGCACAATATGGCTAATAATATGAGTTAGATTGATAATAGTAAGAGTAATAAGTATAGTAATTGTCGTTCTATCGATCATTTAAGCATAATATGGCTAATAATATGAGTTAGATTGATAATAATAAGAGTAATGAGCATAGTAATTGTAGTTCTATCGGTCGTATCTGCATAATATGGTTAATAATATGAGTTAGATTGATAATAATAAGAGTAATGAGTATAGTAATTGTAGTTCTATCGATCATATCTGCATAATATGGTTAATAATATGAGTTAGATTCATAATAGTAAGAGTAATAAGTATAGTAATTGTCGTTCTGTCGATCATATAAGCATAATGTGGCTAATAATATGAGTTAGATTGATAATAGTAAGTGTAATAAGTATAGTAATTGTCGTTCTATCGATCATATATGCATAATATGGCTAATAATATGAGTTAGATTGATAATAGTAAGAGTAATAAGTATAGTAATAGTCGTTCTATCGATCATTTAAGCATAATATGGCTAATAATATGAGTTAGATTGGTAATAATAAGAGTAATAAGTATAGTAAATGTCGTGCTATCGATCATATCTGCCTAATATGGTTAATAACATGAGTTAGATCGATAATGATAAGAGTAATAAGTACAGTAATTGTCGTTCTATCGATCATATATGCATAATATGGCTAATAATATGAGTTAGATTGATAATAATGAGAGTAATGAGTATAGTAATTGTAGTTCTATGGATCATATCTGCATAATATGGTTAATAATATGAGTTAGGTTGATAATAGTAAGAGTAGTGAGTATAGTAATTGTCGTTCTATCGATCATATAAGCATAATATGGCTAATAATATGAGTAAGTTTGATAATAATAATAGTAATAAGTATAGTAATAGTCGTTCTATCGATCATTTAAGCATAATATGGCTAATAATATGAGTTAGATTGGTAATAATAAGAGTAATAAGTATAGTAAATGTCGTGCTATCGATCATATCTGCCTAATATGGTTAATAACATGAGTTAGATCGATAATGATAAGAGTAATAAGTACAGTAATTGTCGTTCTATCGATCATATATGCATAATATGGCTAATAATATGAGTTAGATTGATAATAATGAGAGTAATGAGTATAGTAATTGTAGTTCTATGGATCATATCTGCATAATGTGGTTAATAATATGAGTTAGATTCATAATAGTAAGAGTAATAAGTATAGTAATTGTCGTTCTATCGATCATATAAGCACAATATGGCTAATAATATGAGTTAGATTCATAATAGTAAGAGTAATAAGTATAGTAATTGTCGTTCTATCGATCATATAAGCACAATATGGCTAATAATATGAGTTAGATTGATAATAGTAAGAGTAATAAGTATAGTAATTGTCGTTCTATCGATCATATAAGCATAATATGGCTAATAATATGAGTTAGATTGATAATAATGAGAGTAATGAGTATAGTAATTGTAGTTCTATGGATCATATCTGCATAATATGGTTAATAATATGAGTTAGGTTGATAATAGTAAGAGTAGTGAGTATAGTAATTGTCGTTCTATCGATCATATAAGCATAATATGGCTAATAATATGAGTAAGTTTGATAATAATAATAGTAATAAGTATAGTAATAGTCGTTCTATCGATCATTTAAGCATAATATGGCTAATAATATGAGTTAGATTGGTAATAATAAGAGTAATAAGTATAGTAAATGTCGTGCTATCGATCATATCTGCCTAATATGGTTAATAACATGAGTTAGATCGATAATGATAAGAGTAATAAGTACAGTAATTGTCGTTCTATCGATCATATATGCATAATATGGCTAATAATATGAGTTAGATTGATAATAATGAGAGTAATGAGTATAGTAATTGTAGTTCTATGGATCATATCTGCATAATATGGTTAATAATATGAGTTAGATTCATAATAATAAGTGTAATAAGTATAGTAATTGTCGTTCTATCGATCATTTAAGCATAATATGGCTAATAATATGAGTTAGGTTGATAAAAATAAGAATAATAAGTATAGTAATTGTCGTTCTGTCGATCATATAAGCATAATATGGCTAATAATATGAGTTAGATTGATAATAATAAGAGTAATAAGTATAGTAATTGTCGTTTTATCGATCATATAAGCATAATACGGCTAATAATATGAGTTAGATTGATAATAATAAGAGTAATAAGTATAGTAATTGTCGTTTTATCGATCATATAAGCATAATACGGCTAATAATATGAGTTAGATTGATAATAATAAGAGTAATAAGTATAGTAATTGTAGTTCTATCGATCGTATCTGCATAATATGGTTAATAATATGAGTTAGATTCATAATAATAAGAGTAATAAGTACAGTAATTGTCGTTCTATCGATAATATAAGCATAATATGGCTAATAATATGAGTTAGATCGATAATGATAAGAGTAATAAGTACAGTAATTGTCGTTCTATCGATCATATATGCATAATATGGCTCATAATATGAGTTAGATTGATAATAGTAAGAGTAATAAGTATAGTAATTGTCGTTCTATCGATCATATAAGCATAATATGGCTAATAATATGAGTTAGATTGATAATAGTAAGTGTAATAAGTATAGTAATTGTCGTTCTATCGATCATATATGCATAATATGGCTAATAATATGAGTTAGATTGATAATAGTAAGAGTAATAAGTATAGTAATTGTCGTTCTATCGATCATATAAGCACAATATGGCTAATAATATGAGTTAGATTGATAATAGTAAGAGTAATAAGTATAGTAATTGTCGTTCTGTCGATCATATAAGCATAATATGGCTAATAATATGAGTTAGATTGATAATAATAAGAGTAGTGAGTATAGTAATTGTCGTTCTATCGATCATATAAGCATAATACGGCTAATAATATGAGTTAGATTGATAATAATGCGAGTAATAAGTATAGTAATTGTCGGTCTATCGATCATTTAAGCATAATATGGCTAATAATATGAGTTAGATTGATAATAATAAGAGTAATGAGTATAGTAATTGTCGTTCTATCGATCATTTAAGCATAATATGGCTAATAATATGAGTTAGATTGATAATAATAAGAGTAATGAGTATAGTAATTGTAGTTCTATCGATCATATCTGCATAATGTGGTTAATAATATGAGTTAGATTCATAATAGTAAGAGTAATAAGTATAGTAATTGTCGTTCTGTCGATCATATAAGCATAATATGGCTAATAATATGAGTTAGATTGATAATAGTAAGTGTAATAAGTATAGTAATTGTCGTTCTATCGATCATATATGCATAGTATGGCTAATAATATGAGTTAGATTGATAATAGTAAGAGTAATAAGTATAGTAATTGTCGTTCTATCGATCATATAAGCACAATATGGCTAATAATATGAGTTAGATTGATAATAGTAAGAGTAATAAGTATAGTAATTGTCGTTCTATCGATCATTTAAGCATAATATGGCTAATAATATGAGTTAGATTGATAATAATGAGAGTAATGAGTATAGTAATTGTAGTTCTATGGATCATATCTGCATAATATGGTTAATAATATGAGTTAGGTTGATAATAGTAAGAGTAGTGAGTATAGTAATTGTCGTTCTATCGATCATATAAGCATAATATGGCTAATAATATGAGTAAGTTTGATAATAATAATAGTAATAAGTATAGTAATAGTCGTTCTATCGATCATTTAAGCATAATATGGCTAATAATATGAGTTAGATTGGTAATAATAAGAGTAATAAGTATAGTAAATGTCGTGCTATCGATCATATCTGCCTAATATGGTTAATAACATGAGTTAGATCGATAATGATAAGAGTAATAAGTACAGTAATTGTCGTTCTATCGATCATATATGCATAATATGGCTAATAATATGAGTTAGATTGATAATAATGAGAGTAATGAGTATAGTAATTGTAGTTCTATGGATCATATCTGCATAATATGGTTAATAATATGAGTTAGATTCATAATAATAAGTGTAATAAGTATAGTAATTGTCGTTCTATCGATCATTTAAGCATAATATGGCTAATAATATGAGTTAGGTTGATAAAAATAAGAATAATAAGTATAGTAATTGTCGTTCTGTCGATCATATAAGCATAATATGGCTAATAATATGAGTTAGATTGATAATAATAAGAGTAATAAGTATAGTAATTGTCGTTTTATCGATCATATAAGCATAATACGGCTAATAATATGAGTTAGATTGATAATAATAAGAGTAATAAGTATAGTAATTGTCGTTTTATCGATCATATAAGCATAATACGGCTAATAATATGAGTTAGATTGATAATAATAAGAGTAATAAGTATAGTAATTGTAGTTCTATCGATCGTATCTGCATAATATGGTTAATAATATGAGTTAGATTCATAATAATAAGAGTAATAAGTACAGTAATTGTCGTTCTATCGATCATATATGCATAATATGGCTAATAATATGAGTTAGATTGATAATAATGAGAGTAATGAGTATAGTAATTGTAGTTCTATGGATCATATCTGCATAATATGGTTAATAATATGAGTTAGATTCATAATAATAAGAGTAATAAGTATAGTAATTGTCGTTCTATCGATCATTTAAGCATAATATGGCTAATAATATGAGTTAGGTTGATAAAAATAAGAATAATAAGTATAGTAATTGTCGTTCTGTCGATCATATAAGCATAATATGGCTAATAATATGAGTTAGATTGATAATAATAAGAGTAATAAGTATAGTAATTGTCGTTTTATCGATCATATAAGCATAATACGGCTAATAATATGAGTTAGATTGATAATAATAAGAGTAATAAGTATAGTAATTGTCGTTTTATCGATCATATAAGCATAATACGGCTAATAATATGAGTTAGATTGATAATAATAAGAGTAATAAGTATAGTAATTGTAGTTCTATCGATCGTATCTGCATAATATGGTTAATAATATGAGTTAGATTCATAATAATAAGAGTAATAAGTACAGTAATTGTCGTTCTATCGATAATATAAGCATAATATGGCTAATAATATGAGTTAGATCGATAATGATAAGAGTAATAAGTACAGTAATTGTCGTTCTATCGATCATATATGCATAATATGGCTCATAATATGAGTTAGATTGATAATAGTAAGAGTAATAAGTATAGTAATTGTCGTTCTATCGATCATATAAGCATAATATGGCTAATAATATGAGTTAGATTGATAATAGTAAGTGTAATAAGTATAGTAATTGTCGTTCTATCGATCATATATGCATAATATGGCTAATAATATGAGTTAGATTGATAATAGTAAGAGTAATAAGTATAGTAATTGTCGTTCTATCGATCATATAAGCACAATATGGCTAATAATATGAGTTAGATTGATAATAGTAAGAGTAATAAGTATAGTAATTGTCGTTCTGTCGATCATATAAGCATAATATGGCTAATAATATGAGTTAGATTGATAATAATAAGAGTAGTGAGTATAGTAATTGTCGTTCTATCGATCATATAAGCATAATACGGCTAATAATATGAGTTAGATTGATAATAATGCGAGTAATAAGTATAGTAATTGTCGGTCTATCGATCATTTAAGCATAATATGGCTAATAATATGAGTTAGATTGATAATAATAAGAGTAATGAGTATAGTAATTGTCGTTCTATCGATCATTTAAGCATAATATGGCTAATAATATGAGTTAGATTGATAATAATAAGAGTAATGAGTATAGTAATTGTAGTTCTATCGATCATATCTGCATAATGTGGTTAATAATATGAGTTAGATTCATAATAGTAAGAGTAATAAGTATAGTAATTGTCGTTCTGTCGATCATATAAGCATAATATGGCTAATAATATGAGTTAGATTGATAATAGTAAGTGTAATAAGTATAGTAATTGTCGTTCTATCGATCATATATGCATAGTATGGCTAATAATATGAGTTAGATTGATAATAGTAAGAGTAATAAGTATAGTAATTGTCGTTCTATCGATCATATAAGCACAATATGGCTAATAATATGAGTTAGATTGATAATAGTAAGAGTAATAAGTATAGTAATTGTCGTTCTATCGATCATTTAAGCATAATATGGCTAATAATATGAGTTAGATTGATAATAATAAGAGTAATGAGCATAGTAATTGTAGTTCTATCGGTCGTATCTGCATAATATGGCTAATAATATGAGTTAGATTGATAATAGTAAGAGAAATAAGTATAGTAATTGTCGTTCTGTCGATCATATAAGCATAATATGGCTAATAATATGAGTTAGATTGATAATAATAAGAGTAGTGAGTATAGTAATTGTCGTTCTATCGATCATATAAGCATAATACGGCTAATAATATGAGTTAGATTGATAATAATGCGAGTAATAAGTATAGTAATTGTCGTTCTATCGATCATTTAAGCATAATATGGCTAATAATATGAGTTAGATTGATAATAATAAGAGTAATGAGCATAGTAATTGTAGTTCTATCGGTCGTATCTGCATAATATGGTTAATAATATGAGTTAGATTGATAATAATAAGAGAAATGAGTATAGTAATTGTAGTTCTATCGATCATATCTGCATAATATGGTTAATAATATGAGTTAGATTCATAATAATAAGAGTAATAAGTATAGTAATTGTCGTTCTATCGAATCGTATAAGCATAATATGGCTAATAATATGAGTTAGATCGATAATGATAAGAGTAATAGGTACAGTAATTGTCGTTCTATCGATCATATATGCATAACATGGCTAATAATATGAGTTAGATTGATAATAGTAAGAGTAATAAGTATAGTAATTGTCGTTCTGTCGATCATATAAGCATAATATGGCTAATAATATGAGTTAGATTGATAATAATAAGAGTAGTAAGTATAGTAATTGTCGTTCTATCGATCATATAAGCATAAACCGGCTAATAATATGAGTTAGATTGATAATAATGAGAGTAATGAGTATAGTAATTGTAGTTCTATGGATCATATCTGCATAATATGGTTAATAATGTGAGTTAGATTCATAATAATAAGAGTAATAAGTATAGTAATTGTAGTTCTATCGATCGTATCTGCATAATATGGTTAATAATATGAGTTAGATTCATAATAATAAGAGTAATAAGTATAGTAATTGTCGTTCTATCGATCATATAAGCATAATATGGCTAATGATATGAGTTAGATCGATAATGATAAGAGTAATAAGTACAGTAATTGTCGTTCTATCGATCATATATGCATAACATGGCTAATAATATGAGTTAGATTGATAATAGTAAGAGTAATAAGTATAGTAATTGTCGTTCTATCGATCATATAAGCACAATATGGCTAATAATATGAGTTAGATTGATAATAGTAAGAGTAATAAGTATAGTAATTGTCGTTCTGTCGATCATATAAGCATAATATGGCTAATAATATGAGTTAGATTGATAATAATAAGAGTAGTAAGTATAGTAATTGTCGTTCTATCGATCATATAAGCATAAACCGGCTAATAATATGAGTTAGATTGATAATAATAAGAGTAATAAGTATAGTAATTGTCGTTCTATCGATCATTTAAGCATAATACGGCTAATAATATGAGTTAGATTGATAATAATAAGAGTAATATGTATAGTAATTGTAGTTCTATCGATCGTATCTGCATAATATGGTTAATAATATGAGTTAGGTTCATAATAATAAGAGTAATAAGTATAGTAATTGCCGTTCTATCGATCATTTAAGCATAATATGGCTAATAATATGAGTTAGGTTGGTAATAATAAGAGTAATAAGTATAGTAAATGTCGTGCTATCGATCATATCTGCCTAAAATGGTTAATAACATGAGTTAGATCGATAATGATAAGAGTAATAAGTACAGTAATTGTCGTTCTATCGATCATATATGCATAATATGGCTAATAATATGAGTTAGATTGATAATAATGAGAGTAATGAGTATAGTAATTGTAGTTCTATGGATCATATCTGCATAATATGGTTAATAATATGAGTTAGGTTGATAATAGTAAGAGTAGTGAGTATAGTAATTGTCGTTCTATCGATCATATAAGCATAATATGGCTAATAATATGAGTAAGTTTGATAATAATAATAGTAATAAGTATAGTAATAGTCGTTCTATCGATCATTTAAGCATAATATGGCTAATAATATGAGTTAGATTGGTAATAATAAGAGTAATAAGTATAGTAAATGTCGTGCTATCGATCATATCTGCCTAATATGGTTAATAACATGAGTTAGATCGATAATGATAAGAGTAATAAGTACAGTAATTGTCGTTCTATCGATCATATATGCATAATATGGCTAATAATATGAGTTAGATTGATAATAATGAGAGTAATGAGTATAGTAATTGTAGTTCTATGGATCATATCTGCATAATATGGTTAATAATATGAGTTAGATTCATAATAATAAGAGTAATAAGTATAGTAATTGTCGTTCTATCGATCATTTAAGCATAATATGGCTAATAATAGGAGTTAGGTTGATAAAAATATGAATAATAAGTATAGTAATTGTCGTTCTGTCGATCATATAAGCATAATATGGCTAATAATATGAGTTAGATTGATAATAATAAGAGTAATAAGTATAGTAATTGTCGTTTTATCGATCATATAAGCATAATACGGCTAATAATATGAGTTAGATTGATAATAATAAGAGTAATAAGTATAGTAATTGTCGTTTTATCGATCATATAAGCATAATACGGCTAATAATATGAGTTAGATTGATAATAATAAGAGTAATAAGTATAGTAATTGTAGTTCTATCGATCGTATCTGCATAATATGGTTAATAATATGAGTTAGATTCATAATAATAAGAGTAATAAGTACAGTAATTGTCGTTCTATCGATAATATAAGCATAATATGGCTAATAATATGAGTTAGATCGATAATGATAAGAGTAATAAGTACAGTAATTGTCGTTCTATCGATCATATATGCATAATATGGCTCATAATATGAGTTAGATTGATAATAGTAAGAGTAATAAGTATAGTAATTGTCGTTCTATCGATCATATAAGCATAATATGGCTAATAATATGAGTTAGATTGATAATAGTAAGTGTAATAAGTATAGTAATTGTCGTTCTATCGATCATATATGCATAATATGGCTAATAATATGAGTTAGATTGATAATAGTAAGAGTAATAAGTATAGTAATTGTCGTTCTATCGATCATATAAGCACAATATGGCTAATAATATGAGTTAGATTGATAATAGTAAGAGTAATAAGTATAGTAATTGTCGTTCTGTCGATCATATAAGCATAATATGGCTAATAATATGAGTTAGATTGATAATAATAAGAGTAGTGAGTATAGTAATTGTCGTTCTATCGATCATATAAGCATAATACGGCTAATAATATGAGTTAGATTGATAATAATGCGAGTAATAAGTATAGTAATTGTCGGTCTATCGATCATTTAAGCATAATATGGCTAATAATATGAGTTAGATTGATAATAATAAGAGTAATGAGTATAGTAATTGTCGTTCTATCGATCATTTAAGCATAATATGGCTAATAATATGAGTTAGATTGATAATAATAAGAGTAATGAGTATAGTAATTGTAGTTCTATCGATCATATCTGCATAATGTGGTTAATAATATGAGTTAGATTCATAATAGTAAGAGTAATAAGTATAGTAATTGTCGTTCTGTCGATCATATAAGCATAATATGGCTAATAATATGAGTTAGATTGATAATAGTAAGTGTAATAAGTATAGTAATTGTCGTTCTATCGATCATATATGCATAGTATGGCTAATAATATGAGTTAGATTGATAATAGTAAGAGTAATAAGTATAGTAATTGTCGTTCTATCGATCATATAAGCACAATATGGCTAATAATATGAGTTAGATTGATAATAGTAAGAGTAATAAGTATAGTAATTGTCGTTCTATCGATCATTTAAGCATAATATGGCTAATAATATGAGTTAGATTGATAATAATAAGAGTAATGAGCATAGTAATTGTAGTTCTATCGGTCGTATCTGCATAATATGGTTAATAATATGAGTTAGATTGATAATAATAATGGTAATGAGTATAGTAATTGTAGTTCTATCGATCATATCTGCATAATATGGTTAATAATATGAGTTAGATTCATAATAGTAAGAGTAATAAGTATAGTAATTGTCGTTCTGTCGATCATATAAGCATAATATGGCTAATAATATGAGTTAGATTGATAATAGTAAGTGTAATAAGTATAGTAATTGTCGTTCTATCGATCATATATGCATAGTATGGCTAATAATATGAGTTAGATTGATAATAGTAAGAGTAATAAGTATAGTAATAGTCGTTCTATCGATCATTTAAGCATAATATGGCTAATAATATGAGTTAGATTGGTAATAATAAGAGTAATAAGTATAGTAAATGTCGTGCTATCGATCATATCTGCCTAATATGGTTAATAACATGAGTTAGATCGATAATGATAAGAGTAATAAGTACAGTAATTGTCGTTCTATCGATCATATATGCATAATATGGCTAATAATATGAGTTAGATTGATAATAATGAGAGTAATGAGTATAGTAATTGTAGTTCTATGGATCATATCTGCATAATATGGTTAATAATATGAGTTAGATTCATAATAATAAGAGTAATAAGTATAGTAATTGTCGTTCTATCGATCATTTAAGCATAATATGGCTAATAATATGAGTTAGGTTGATAAAAATAAGAATAATAAGTATAGTAATTGTCGTTCTGTCGATCATATAAGCATAATATGGCTAATAATATGAGTTAGATTGATAATAATAAGAGTAATAAGTATAGTAATTGTCGTTTTATCGATCATATAAGCATAATACGGCTAATAATATGAGTTAGATTGATAATAATAAGAGTAATAAGTATAGTAATTGTCGTTTTATCGATCATATAAGCATAATACGGCTAATAATATGAGTTAGATTGATAATAATAAGAGTAATAAGTATAGTAATTGTAGTTCTATCGATCGTATCTGCATAATATGGCTAATAATATGAGTTAGATTGATAATAATAAGAGTAATGAGTATAGTAATTGTAGTTCTATCGATCATATCTGCATAATATGGTTAATAATATGAGTTAGATTCATAATAGTAAGAGTAATAAGTATAGTAATTGTCGTTCTGTCGATCATATAAGCATAATATGGCTAATAATATGAGTTAGATTGATAATAGTAAGTGTAATAAGTATAGTAATTGTCGTTCTATCGATCATATATGCATAATATGGCTAATAATATGAGTTAGATTGATAATAGTAAGAGTAATAAGTATAGTAATTGTCGTTCTATCGATCATATAAGCACAATATGGCTAATAATATGAGTTAGATTGATAATAGTAAGAGAAATAAGTATAGTAATTGTCGTTCTGTCGATCATATAAGCATAATATGGCTAATAATATGAGTTAGATTGATAATAATAAGAGTAGTGAGTATAGTAATTGTCGTTCTATCGATCATATAAGCATAATACGGCTAATAATATGAGTTAGATTGATAATAATGCGAGTAATAAGTATAGTAATTGTCGTTCTATCGATCATTTAAGCATAATATGGCTAATAATATGAGTTAGATTGATAATAATAAGAGTAATGAGCATAGTAATTGTAGTTCTATCGGTCGTATCTGCATAATATGGTTAATAATATGAGTTAGATTGATAATAATAAGAGAAATGAGTATAGTAATTGTAGTTCTATCGATCATATCTGCATAATATGGTTAATAATATGAGTTAGATTCATAATAATAAGAGTAATAAGTATAGTAATTGTCGTTCTATCGAATCGTATAAGCATAATATGGCTAATAATATGAGTTAGATCGATAATGATAAGAGTAATAGGTACAGTAATTGTCGTTCTATCGATCATATATGCATAACATGGCTAATAATATGAGTTAGATTGATAATAGTAAGAGTAATAAGTATAGTAATTGTCGTTCTGTCGATCATATAAGCATAATATGGCTAATAATATGAGTTAGATTGATAATAATAAGAGTAGTAAGTATAGTAATTGTCGTTCTATCGATCATATAAGCATAAACCGGCTAATAATATGAGTTAGATTGATAATAATGAGAGTAATGAGTATAGTAATTGTAGTTCTATGGATCATATCTGCATAATATGGTTAATAATGTGAGTTAGATTCATAATAATAAGAGTAATAAGTATAGTAATTGTAGTTCTATCGATCGTATCTGCATAATATGGTTAATAATATGAGTTAGATTCATAATAATAAGAGTAATAAGTATAGTAATTGTCGTTCTATCGATCATATAAGCATAATATGGCTAATGATATGAGTTAGATCGATAATGATAAGAGTAATAAGTACAGTAATTGTCGTTCTATCGATCATATATGCATAACATGGCTAATAATATGAGTTAGATTGATAATAGTAAGAGTAATAAGTATAGTAATTGTCGTTCTATCGATCATATAAGCACAATATGGCTAATAATATGAGTTAGATTGATAATAGTAAGAGTAATAAGTATAGTAATTGTCGTTCTGTCGATCATATAAGCATAATATGGCTAATAATATGAGTTAGATTGATAATAATAAGAGTAGTAAGTATAGTAATTGTCGTTCTATCGATCATATAAGCATAAACCGGCTAATAATATGAGTTAGACTGATAATAATAAGAGTAATAAGTATAGTAATTGTCGTTCTATCGATCATTTAAGCATAATACGGCTAATAATATGAGTTAGATTGATAATAATAAGAGTAATATGTATAGTAATTGTAGTTCTATCGATCGTATCTGCATAATATGGTTAATAATATGAGTTAGGTTCATAATAATAAGAGTAATAAGTATAGTAATTGCCGTTCTATCGATCATTTAAGCATAATATGGCTAATAATATGAGTTAGGTTGGTAATAATAAGAGTAATAAGTATAGTAAATGTCGTGCTATCGATCATATCTGCCTAAAATGGTTAATAACATGAGTTAGATCGATAATGATAAGAGTAATAAGTACAGTAATTGTCGTTCTATCGATCATATATGCATAATATGGCTAATAATATGAGTTAGATTGATAATAATGAGAGTAATGAGTATAGTAATTGTAGTTCTATGGATCATATCTGCATAATATGGTTAATAATATGAGTTAGGTTGATAATAGTAAGAGTAGTGAGTATAGTAATTGTCGTTCTATCGATCATATAAGCATAATATGGCTAATAATATGAGTAAGTTTGATAATAATAATAGTAATAAGTATAGTAATAGTCGTTCTATCGATCATTTAAGCATAATATGGCTAATAATATGAGTTAGATTGGTAATAATAAGAGTAATAAGTATAGTAAATGTCGTGCTATCGATCATATCTGCCTAATATGGTTAATAACATGAGTTAGATCGATAATGATAAGAGTAATAAGTACAGTAATTGTCGTTCTATCGATCATATATGCATAATATGGCTAATAATATGAGTTAGATTGATAATAATGAGAGTAATGAGTATAGTAATTGTAGTTCTATGGATCATATCTGCATAATATGGTTAATAATATGAGTTAGATTCATAATAATAAGAGTAATAAGTATAGTAATTGTCGTTCTATCGATCATTTAAGCATAATATGGCTAATAATATGAGTTAGGTTGATAAAAATAAGAATAATAAGTATAGTAATTGTCGTTCTGTCGATCATATAAGCATAATATGGCTAATAATATGAGTTAGATTGATAATAATAAGAGTAATAAGTATAGTAATTGTCGTTTTATCGATCATATAAGCATAATACGGCTAATAATATGAGTTAGATTGATAATAATAAGAGTAATAAGTATAGTAATTGTCGTTTTATCGATCATATAAGCATAATACGGCTAATAATATGAGTTAGATTGATAATAATAAGAGTAATAAGTATAGTAATTGTAGTTCTATCGATCGTATCTGCATAATATGGCTAATAATATGAGTTAGATTGATAATAATAAGAGTAATGAGTATAGTAATTGTAGTTCTATCGATCATATCTGCATAATATGGTTAATAATATGAGTTAGATTCATAATAGTAAGAGTAATAAGTATAGTAATTGTCGTTCTGTCGATCATATAAGCATAATATGGCTAATAATATGAGTTAGATTGATAATAGTAAGTGTAATAAGTATAGTAATTGTCGTTCTATCGATCATATATGCATAATATGGCTAATAATATGAGTTAGATTGATAATAGTAAGAGTAATAAGTATAGTAATTGTCGTTCTATCGATCATATAAGCACAATATGGCTAATAATATGAGTTAGATTGATAATAGTAAGAGAAATAAGTATAGTAATTGTCGTTCTGTCGATCATATAAGCATAATATGGCTAATAATATGAGTTAGATTGATAATAATAAGAGTAGTGAGTATAGTAATTGTCGTTCTATCGATCATATAAGCATAATACGGCTAATAATATGAGTTAGATTGATAATAATGCGAGTAATAAGTATAGTAATTGTCGTTCTATCGATCATTTAAGCATAATATGGCTAATAATATGAGTTAGATTGATAATAATAAGAGTAATGAGCATAGTAATTGTAGTTCTATCGGTCGTATCTGCATAATATGGTTAATAATATGAGTTAGATTGATAATAATAAGAGAAATGAGTATAGTAATTGTAGTTCTATCGATCATATCTGCATAATATGGTTAATAATATGAGTTAGATTCATAATAATAAGAGTAATAAGTATAGTAATTGTCGTTCTATCGAATCGTATAAGCATAATATGGCTAATAATATGAGTTAGATCGATAATGATAAGAGTAATAGGTACAGTAATTGTCGTTCTATCGATCATATATGCATAACATGGCTAATAATATGAGTTAGATTGATAATAGTAAGAGTAATAAGTATAGTAATTGTCGTTCTGTCGATCATATAAGCATAATATGGCTAATAATATGAGTTAGATTGATAATAATAAGAGTAGTAAGTATAGTAATTGTCGTTCTATCGATCATATAAGCATAAACCGGCTAATAATATGAGTTAGATTGATAATAATGAGAGTAATGAGTATAGTAATTGTAGTTCTATGGATCATATCTGCATAATATGGTTAATAATGTGAGTTAGATTCATAATAATAAGAGTAATAAGTATAGTAATTGTAGTTCTATCGATCGTATCTGCATAATATGGTTAATAATATGAGTTAGATTCATAATAATAAGAGTAATAAGTATAGTAATTGTCGTTCTATCGATCATATAAGCATAATATGGCTAATGATATGAGTTAGATCGATAATGATAAGAGTAATAAGTACAGTAATTGTCGTTCTATCGATCATATATGCATAACATGGCTAATAATATGAGTTA
The DNA here is from genome assembly GCF_050947335.1 of Megachile rotundata. NCBI lineage: Eukaryota > Metazoa > Arthropoda > Insecta > Hymenoptera > Megachilidae > Megachile > Megachile rotundata. The sequence continues at coordinate 123,230 of NW_027473825.1, forward strand.
GATTGATAATAGTAAGAGTAATAAGTATAGTAATTGTCGTTCTATCGATCATATAAGCACAATATGGCTAATAATATGAGTTAGATTGATAATAGTAAGAGTAATAAGTATAGTAATTGTCGTTCTGTCGATCATATAAGCATAATATGGCTAATAATATGAGTTAGATTGATAATAATAAGAGTAGTAAGTATAGTAATTGTCGTTCTATCGATCATATAAGCATAAACCGGCTAATAATATGAGTTAGACTGATAATAATAAGAGTAATAAGTATAGTAATTGTCGTTCTATCGATCATTTAAGCATAATACGGCTAATAATATGAGTTAGATTGATAATAATAAGAGTAATATGTATAGTAATTGTAGTTCTATCGATCGTATCTGCATAATATGGTTAATAATATGAGTTAGGTTCATAATAATAAGAGTAATAAGTATAGTAATTGCCGTTCTATCGATCATTTAAGCATAATATGGCTAATAATATGAGTTAGGTTGGTAATAATAAGAGTAATAAGTATAGTAAATGTCGTGCTATCGATCATATCTGCCTAAAATGGTTAATAACATGAGTTAGATCGATAATGATAAGAGTAATAAGTACAGTAATTGTCGTTCTATCGATCATATATGCATAATATGGCTAATAATATGAGTTAGATTGATAATAATGAGAGTAATGAGTATAGTAATTGTAGTTCTATGGATCATATCTGCATAATATGGTTAATAATATGAGTTAGGTTGATAATAGTAAGAGTAGTGAGTATAGTAATTGTCGTTCTATCGATCATATAAGCATAATATGGCTAATAATATGAGTAAGTTTGATAATAATAATAGTAATAAGTATAGTAATAGTCGTTCTATCGATCATTTAAGCATAATATGGCTAATAATATGAGTTAGATTGGTAATAATAAGAGTAATAAGTATAGTAAATGTCGTGCTATCGATCATATCTGCCTAATATGGTTAATAACATGAGTTAGATCGATAATGATAAGAGTAATAAGTACAGTAATTGTCGTTCTATCGATCATATATGCATAATATGGCTAATAATATGAGTTAGATTGATAATAATGAGAGTAATGAGTATAGTAATTGTAGTTCTATGGATCATATCTGCATAATATGGTTAATAATATGAGTTAGATTCATAATAATAAGAGTAATAAGTATAGTAATTGTCGTTCTATCGATCATTTAAGCATAATATGGCTAATAATATGAGTTAGGTTGATAAAAATAAGAATAATAAGTATAGTAATTGTCGTTCTGTCGATCATATAAGCATAATATGGCTAATAATATGAGTTAGATTGATAATAATAAGAGTAATAAGTATAGTAATTGTCGTTTTATCGATCATATAAGCATAATACGGCTAATAATATGAGTTAGATTGATAATAATAAGAGTAATAAGTATAGTAATTGTAGTTCTATCGATCGTATCTGCATAATATGGTTAATAATATGAGTTAGATTCATAATAATAAGAGTAATAAGTACAGTAATTGTCGTTCTATCGATAATATAAGCATAATATGGCTAATAATATGAGTTAGATCGATAATGATAAGAGTAATAAGTACAGTAATTGTCGTTCTATCGATCATATATGCATAATATGGCTCATAATATGAGTTAGATTGATAATAGTAAGAGTAATAAGTATAGTAATTGTCGTTCTATCGATCATATAAGCATAATATGGCTAATAATATGAGTTAGATTGATAATAGTAAGTGTAATAAGTATAGTAATTGTCGTTCTATCGATCATATATGCATAATATGGCTAATAATATGAGTTAGATTGATAATAGTAAGAGTAATAAGTATAGTAATTGTCGTTCTATCGATCATATAAGCACAATATGGCTAATAATATGAGTTAGATTGATAATAGTAAGAGTAATAAGTATAGTAATTGTCGTTCTGTCGATCATATAAGCATAATATGGCTAATAATATGAGTTAGATTGATAATAATAAGAGTAGTGAGTATAGTAATTGTCGTTCTATCGATCATATAAGCATAATACGGCTAATAATATGAGTTAGATTGATAATAATGCGAGTAATAAGTATAGTAATTGTCGGTCTATCGATCATTTAAGCATAATATGGCTAATAATATGAGTTAGATTGATAATAATAAGAGTAATGAGTATAGTAATTGTCGTTCTATCGATCATTTAAGCATAATATGGCTAATAATATGAGTTAGATTGATAATAATAAGAGTAATGAGTATAGTAATTGTAGTTCTATCGATCATATCTGCATAATGTGGTTAATAATATGAGTTAGATTCATAATAGTAAGAGTAATAAGTATAGTAATTGTCGTTCTGTCGATCATATAAGCATAATATGGCTAATAATATGAGTTAGATTGATAATAGTAAGTGTAATAAGTATAGTAATTGTCGTTCTATCGATCATATATGCATAGTATGGCTAATAATATGAGTTAGATTGATAATAGTAAGAGTAATAAGTATAGTAATTGTCGTTCTATCGATCATATAAGCACAATATGGCTAATAATATGAGTTAGATTGATAATAGTAAGAGTAATAAGTATAGTAATTGTCGTTCTATCGATCATTTAAGCATAATATGGCTAATAATATGAGTTAGATTGATAATAATAAGAGTAATGAGCATAGTAATTGTAGTTCTATCGGTCGTATCTGCATAATATGGTTAATAATATGAGTTAGATTGATAATAATAAGAGTAATGAGTATAGTAATTGTAGTTCTATCGATCATATCTGCATAATATGGTTAATAATATGAGTTAGATTCATAATAGTAAGAGTAATAAGTATAGTAATTGTCGTTCTGTCGATCATATAAGCATAATATGGCTAATAATATGAGTTAGATTGATAATAGTAAGTGTAATAAGTATAGTAATTGTCGTTCTATCGATCATATATGCATAGTATGGCTAATAATATGAGTTAGATTGATAATAGTAAGAGTAATAAGTATAGTAATAGTCGTTCTATCGATCATTTAAGCATAATATGGCTAATAATATGAGTTAGATTGGTAATAATAAGAGTAATAAGTATAGTAAATGTCGTGCTATCGATCATATCTGCCTAATATGGTTAATAACATGAGTTAGATCGATAATGATAAGAGTAATAAGTACAGTAATTGTCGTTCTATCGATCATATATGCATAATATGGCTAATAATATGAGTTAGATTGATAATAATGAGAGTAATGAGTATAGTAATTGTAGTTCTATGGATCATATCTGCATAATATGGTTAATAATATGAGTTAGATTCATAATAATAAGAGTAATAAGTATAGTAATTGTCGTTCTATCGATCATTTAAGCATAATATGGCTAATAATATGAGTTAGGTTGATAAAAATAAGAATAATAAGTATAGTAATTGTCGTTCTGTCGATCATATAAGCATAATATGGCTAATAATATGAGTTAGATTGATAATAATAAGAGTAATAAGTATAGTAATTGTCGTTTTATCGATCATATAAGCATAATACGGCTAATAATATGAGTTAGATTGATAATAATAAGAGTAATAAGTATAGTAATTGTCGTTTTATCGATCATATAAGCATAATACGGCTAATAATATGAGTTAGATTGATAATAATAAGAGTAATAAGTATAGTAATTGTAGTTCTATCGATCGTATCTGCATAATATGGCTAATAATATGAGTTAGATTGATAATAATAAGAGTAATGAGTATAGTAATTGTCCTTCTATCGATCATTTAAGCATAATATGGCTAATAATATGAGTTAGATTGATAATAATAAGAGTAATGAGTATAGTAATTGTAGTTCTATCGATCATATCTGCATAATATGGTTAATAATATGAGTTAGATTCATAATAATAAGAGTAATAAGTATAGTAATTGTCGTTCTATCGATCATATAAGCATAATATGGCTAATGATATGAGTTAGATCGATAATGATAAGAGTAATAAGTACAGTAATTGTCGTTCTATCGATCATATATGCATAACATGGCTAATAATATGAGTTAGATTGATAATAGTAAGAGTAATAAGTATAGTAATTGTCGTTCTATCGATCATATAAGCACAATATGGCTAATAATATGAGTTAGATTGATAATAGTAAGAGTAATAAGTATAGTAATTGTCGTTCTGTCGATCATATAAGCATAATATGGCTAATAATATGAGTTAGATTGATAATAATAAGAGTAGTAAGTATAGTAATTGTCGTTCTATCGATCATATAAGCATAAACCGGGTAATAATATGAGTTAGATTGATAATAATAAGAGTAATAAGTATAGTAATTGTCGTTCTATCGATCATTTAAGCATAATACGGCTAATAATATGAGTTAGATTGATAATAATAAGAGTAATATGTATAGTAATTGTAGTTCTATCGATCGTATCTGCATAATATGGTTAATAATATGAGTTAGGTTCATAATAATAAGAGTAATAAGTATAGTAATTGTCGTTCTATCGATCATTTAAGCATAATATGGCTAATAATATGAGTTAGGTTGGTAATAATAAGAGTAATAAGTATAGTAAATGTCGTGCTATCGATCATATCTGCCTAATATGGTTAATAACATGAGTTAGATCGATAATGATAAGAGTAATAAGTACAGTAATTGTCGTTCTATCGATCATATATGCATAATATGGCTAATAATATGAGTTAGATTGATAATAATGGGAGTAATGAGTATAGTAATTGTAGTTCTATGGATCATATCTGCATAATATGGTTAATAATATGAGTTAGGTTGATAATAGTAAGAGTAGTGAGTATAGTAATTGTCGTTCTATCGATCATATAAGCATAATATGGCTAATAATATGAGTAAGTTTGATAATAATAATAGTAATAAGTATAGTAATAGTCGTTCTATCGATCATTTAAGCATAATATGGCTAATAATATGAGTTAGATTGGTAATAATAAGAGTAATAAGTATAGTAAATGTCGTGCTATCGATCATATCTGCCTAATATGGTTAATAACATGAGTTAGATCGATAATGATAAGAGTAATAAGTACAGTAATTGTCGTTCTATCGATCATATATGCATAATATGGCTAATAATATGAGTTAGATTGATAATAATGAGAGTAATGAGTATAGTAATTGTAGTTCTATGGATCATATCTGCATAATATGGTTAATAATATGAGTTAGATTCATAATAATAAGAGTAATAAGTATAGTAATTGTCGTTCTATCGATCATTTAAGCATAATATGGCTAATAATATGAGTTAGGTTGATAAAAATAAGAATAATAAGTATAGTAATTGTCGTTCTGTCGATCATATAAGCATAATATGGCTAATAATATGAGTTAGATTGATAATAATAAGAGTAATAAGTATAGTAATTGTCGTTTTATCGATCATATAAGCATAATACGGCTAATAATATGAGTTAGATTGATAATAATAAGAGTAATAAGTATAGTAATTGTCGTTTTATCGATCATATAAGCATAATACGGCTAATAATATGAGTTAGATTGATAATAATAAGAGTAATAAGTATAGTAATTGTAGTTCTATCGATCGTATCTGCATAATATGGTTAATAATATGAGTTAGATTCATAATAATAAGAGTAATAAGTACAGTAATTGTCGTTCTATCGATAATATAAGCATAATATGGCTAATAATATGAGTTAGATCGATAATGATAAGAGTAATAAGTATAGTAATTGTAGTTCTATCGATCATATCTGCATAATATGGTTAATAATATGAGTTAGATTCATAATAGTAAGAGTAATAAGTATAGTAATTGTCGTTCTGTCGATCATATAAGCATAATATGGCTAATAATATGAGTTAGATTGATAATAGTAAGTGTAATAAGTATAGTAATTGTCGTTCTATCGATCATATATGCATAATATGGCTAATAATATGAGTTAGATTGATAATAGTAAGAGTAATAAGTATAGTAATTGTCGTTCTATCGATCATATAAGCACAATATGGCTAATAATATGAGTTAGATTGATAATAGTAAGAGAAATAAGTATAGTAATTGTCGTTCTGTCGATCATATAAGCATAATATGGCTAATAATATGAGTTAGATTGATAATAATAAGAGTAGTGAGTATAGTAATTGTCGTTCTATCGATCATATAAGCATAATACGGCTAATAATATGAGTTAGATTGATAATAATGCGAGTAATAAGTATAGTAATTGTCGTTCTATCGATCATTTAAGCATAATATGGCTAATAATATGAGTTAGATTGATAATAATAAGAGTAATGAGCATAGTAATTGTAGTTCTATCGGTCGTATCTGCATAATATGGTTAATAATATGAGTTAGATTGATAATAATAAGAGAAATGAGTATAGTAATTGTAGTTCTATCGATCATATCTGCATAATATGGTTAATAATATGAGTTAGATTCATAATAATAAGAGTAATAAGTATAGTAATTGTCCTTCTATCTATCATATAAGCATAATATGGCTAATAATATGAGTTAGATCGATAATGATAAGAGTAATAGGTACAGTAATTGTCGTTCTATCGATCATATAAGCACAATATGGCTAATAATATGAGTTAGATCGATAATGATAAGAGTAATAAGTACAGTAATTGTCGTTCTATCGATCATATATGCATAACATGGCTAATAATATGAGTTAGATTGATAATAGTAAGTGTAATAAGTATAGTAATTGTCGTTCTATCGATCATATATGCATAATATGGCTAATAATATGAGTTAGATTGATAATAGTAAGAGTAATAAGTATAGTAATTGTCGTGCTATCGATCATATAAGCACAATATGGCTAATAATATGAGTTAGATTGATAATAGTAAGAGTAATAAGTATAGTAATTGTCGTTCTGTCGATCATATAAGCATAATATGGCTAATAATATGAGTTAGATTGATAATAATAAGAGTAGTGAGTACAGTAATTGTCGTTCTATCGATCATATAAGCATACTATGGCTAATAATATGAGTTAGATTGATAATAATAAGAGTAATGAGTATAGTAATTGTAGTTCTATCGATCATATCTGCATAATATGTTTAATAATATGAGTTAGATTCATAATAATAAGAGTAATAAGTATAGTAATTGTCGTTCTATCGATCATTTAAGCATAATATGGCTAATAATATGAGTTAGGTTGATAAAAATAAGAATAATAAGTATAGTAATTGTCGTTCTGTCGATCATGTAAGCATAATATGGCTAATAATATGAGTTAGAATGATAATAATAAGAGTAATAAGTAAGGTAATTGTCGTTCTATCGATCATTTAAGCATAATACGGCTAATAATATGAGTTAGATTGATAATAATAAGAGTAATAAGTATAGTAATTGTAGTTCTATCGATCGTATCTGCATAATATGGTTAATAATATGAGTTAGATTCATAATAATAAGAGTAATAAGTATAGTAATTGTCGTTCTATCGATCATTTAAGCATAATATGGCTAATAATATGAGTTAGGTTGATAATAGTAAGAGTAGTGAGTATAGTAATTGTCGTTCTACCGATCATATAAGCATAATATGGCTAATAATATGAGTAAGTTTGATAATAATAATAGTAATAAGTATAGTAATAGTCGTTCTATCGATCATTTAAGCATAATATGGCTAATAATATGAGTTAGATTGGTAATAATAAGAGTAATAAGTATAGTAAATGTCGTGCTATCGATCATATCTGCCTAATATGGTTAATAACATGAGTTAGATCGATAATGATAAGAGTAATAAGTACAGTAATTGTCGTTCTATCGATCATATATGCATAATATGTCTAATAATATGAGTTAGATTGATAATAATGAGAGTAATGAGTATAGTAATTGTAGTTCTATGGATCATATCTGCATAATATGGTTAATAATGTGAGTTAGATTCATAATAATAAGAGTAATAAGTATAGTAATTGTAGTTCTATCGATCGTATCTGCATAATATGGTTAATAATATGAGTTAGATTCATAATAATAAGAGTAATAAGTATAGTAATTGTCGTTCTATCGATCATTTAAGCATAATATGGCTAATAATATGAGTTAGGTTGATAATAGTAAGAGTAGTGAGTATAGCAATTGTCGTTCTATCGATCATATAAGCATAATATGGCTAATAATATGAGTAAGTTTGATAATAATAATAGTAATAAGTATAGTAATAGTCGTTCTATCGATCATTTAAGCATAATATGGCTAATAATATGAGTTAGATTGGTAATAATAAGAGTAATAAGTATAGTAAATGTCGTGCTATCGATCATATCTGCCTAACATGGTTAATAACATGAGTTAGATCGATAATGATAAGAGTAATAAGTACAGTAATTGTCGTTCTATCGATCATATATGCATAATATGGCTAATAATATGAGTTAGATTGATAATAATGAGAGTAATGGGTATAGTAATTGTAGTTCTATGGATCATATCTGCATAATATGGTTAATAATATGAGTTAGATTCATAATAATAAGAGTAATAAGTATAGTAATTGTCGTTCTATCGATCATTTAAGCATAATATGGCTAATAATATGAGTTAGGTTGATAATAGTAAGTGTAATAAGTATAGTAATTGTCGTTCTATCGATCATATATGCATAATATGGCTAATAATATGAGTTAGATTGATAATAATAACAGTAATAAGTACAGTAATTGTCGTTCTATCGGTAATATAAGCATAATATGGCTAATAATATGAGTTAGATCGATAATGATAAGAGTAATAAGTACAGTAATTGTCGTTCTATCGATCATATATGCATAATATGGCTCATAATATGAGTTAGATTGATAATAGTAAGAGTAATAAGTATAGTAATTGTCGTTCTATCGATCATATATGCATAATATGGCTAATAATATGAGTTAGATTGATAATAATGAGAGTAATGAGTATAGTAATTGTAGTTCTATGGATCATATCTGCATAATATGGTTAATAATATGAGTTAGATTCATAATAATAAGAGTAATAAGTATAGTAATTGTCGTTCTATCGATCATTTAAGCATAATATGGCTAATAATATGAGTTAGATTGATAATAATAACAGTAATAAGTACAGTAATTGTCGTTCTATCGATAATATAAGCATAATATGGCTAATAATATGAGTTAGATCGATAATGATAAGAGTAATAAGTACAGTAATTGTCGTTCTATCGATCATATATGCATAATATGGCTCATAATATGAGTTAGATTGATAATAGTAAGAGTAATAAGTATAGTAATTGTCGTTCTATCGATCATATAAGCATAATATGGCTAATAATATGAGTTAGATTGATAATAGTAAGTGTAATAAGTATAGTAATTGTCGTTCTATCGATCATATATGCATAATATGGCTAATAATATGAGTTAGATTGATAATAGTAAGAGTAATAAGTATAGTAATTGTCGTACTATCGATCATATAAGCACAATATGGCTAATAATATGAGTTAGATTGATAATAGTAAGAGTAATAAGTATAGTAATTGTCGTTCTGTCGATCATATAAGCATAATATGGCTAATAATATGAGTTAGATTGATAATAATAAGAGTAGTGAGTATAGTAATTGTCGTTCTATCGATCATATAAGCATAATACGGCTAATAATATGAGTTAGATTGATAATAATGCGAGTAATAAGTATAGTAATTGTCGTTCTATCGATCATTTAAGCATAATATGGCTAATAATATGAGTTAGATTGATAATAATAAGAGTAATGAGCATAGTAATTGTAGTTCTATCGGTCGTATCTGCATAATATGGTTAATAATATGAGTTAGATTGATAATAATAAGAGTAATGAGTATAGTAATTGTAGTTCTATCGATCATATCTGCATAATATGGCTATTAATATGAGTTAGATTGATAATAGTAAGAGTAATAAGTATAGTAATTGTCGTTCTATCGATCATTTAAGCATAATATGGCTAATAATATGAGTTAGGTTGATAAAAATAAGAATAATAAGTATAGTAATTGTCGTTCTGTCGATCATATAAGCATAATATGGCTAATAATATGAGTTAGATTGATAATAATAAGAGTAATAAGTATAGTAATTGTCGTTTTATCGATCATATAAGCATAATACGGCTAATAATATGAGTTAGATTGATAATAATAAGAGTAATAAGTACAGTAATTGTCGTTCTATCGATCATATATGCATAATATGGCTCATAATATGAGTTAGATTGATAATAGTAAGAGTAATAAGTATAGTAATTGTCGTTCTATCGATCATATAAGCATAATACGGCTAATAATATGAGTTAGATTGATAATAATGCGAGTAATAAGTATAGTAATTGTCGGTCTGTCGATCATTTAAGCATAATATGGCTAATAATATGAGTTAGATTGATAATAATAAGAGTAATGAGTATAGTAATTGTCGTTCTATCGATCATTTAAGCATAATATGGCTAATAATATGAGTTAGATTGATAATAATAAGAGTAATGAGCATAGTAATTGTAGTTCTATCGGTCGTATCTGCATAATATGGTTAATAATATGAGTTAGATTGATAATAATAAGAGTAATGAGTATAGTAATTGTAGTTCTATCGATCATATCTGCATAATATGGTTAATAATATGAGTTAGATTCATAATAGTAAGAGTAATAAGTATAGTAATTGTCGTTCTGTCGATCATATAAGCATAATATGGCTAATAATATGAGTTAGATTGATAATAGTAAGTGTAATAAGTATAGTAATTGTCGTTCTATCGATCATATATGCATAATATGGCTAATAATATGAGTTAGATTGATAATAATAACAGTAATAAGTACAGTAATTGTCGTTCTATCGGTAATATAAGCATAATATGGCTAATAATATGAGTTAGATCGATAATGATAAGAGTAATAAGTACAGTAATTGTCGTTCTATCGATCATATATGCATAATATGGCTCATAATATGAGTTAGATTGATAATAGTAAGAGTAATAAGTATAGTAATTGTCGTTCTGTCGATCATATAAGCATAATATGGCTAATAATATGAGTTAGATTGATAATAATAAGAGTAATAAGTATAGTAATTGTCGTTTTATCGATCATATAAGCATAATACGGCTAATAATATGAGTTAGATTGATAATAATAAGAGTAATAAGTACAGTAATTGTCGTTCTATCGATCATATATGCATAATATGGCTCATAATATGAGTTAGATTGATAATAGTAAGAGTAATAAGTATATTAATTGTCGTTCTATCGATCATATAAGCATAATACGGCTAATAATATGAGTTAGATTGATAATAATGCGAGTAATAAGTATAGTAATTGTCGGTCTATCGATCATTTAAGCATAATATGGCTAATAATATGAGTTAGATTGATAATAATAAGAGTAATGAGTATAGTAATTGTCGTTCTATCGATCATTTAAGCATAATATGGCTAATAATATGAGTTAGATTGATAATAATAAGAGTAATGAGCATAGTAATTGTAGTTCTATCGGTCGTATCTGCATAATATGGTTAATAATATGAGTTAGATTGATAATAATAAGAGTAATGAGTATAGTAATTGTAGTTCTATCGATCATATCTGCATAAAATGGTTAATAATATGAGTTAGATTCATAATAGTAAGAGTAATAAGTATAGTAATTGTCGTTCTGTCGATCATATAAGCATAATATGGCTAATAATATGAGTTAGATTGATAATAGTAAGTGTAATAAGTATAGTAATTGTCGTTCTATCGATCATATATGCATAATATGGCTAATAATATGAGTTAGATTGATAATAATAACAGTAATAAGTACAGTAATTGTCGTTCTATCGGTAATATAAGCATAATATGGCTAATAATATGAGTTAGGTTGATAAAAATAAGAATAATAAGTATAGTAATTGTCGTTCTGTCGATCATATAAGCATAATATGGCTAATAATATGAGTTAGATCGATAATGATAAGAGTAATAAGTACAGTAATTGTCGTTCTATCGATCATATATGCATAATATGGCTAATAATATGAGTTAGATTGATAATAATGAGAGTAATGAGTATAGTAATTGTAGTTCTATGGATCATATCTGCATAATATGGTTAATAATATGAGTTAGATTCATAATAATAAGAGTAATAAGTATAGTAATTGTCGTTCTATCGATCATTTAAGCATAATATGGCTAATAATATGAGTTAGGTTGATAATAGTAAGTGTAATAAGTATAGTAATTGTCGTTCTATCGATCATATATGCATAATATGGCTAATAATATGAGTTAGATTGATAATAATAACAGTAATAAGTACAGTAATTGTCGTTCTATCGGTAATATAAGCATAATATGGCTAATAATATGAGTTAGATCGATAATGATAAGAGTAATAAGTACAGTAATTGTCGTTCTATCGATCATATATGCATAATATGGCTCATAATATGAGTTAGATTGATAATAGTAAGAGTAATAAGTATAGTAATTGTCGTTCTATCGATCATATATGCATAATATGGCTAATAATATGAGTTAGATTGATAATAATGAGAGTAATGAGTATAGTAATTGTAGTTCTATGGATCATATCTGCATAATATGGTTAATAATATGAGTTAGATTCATAATAATAAGAGTAATAAGTATAGTAATTGTCGTTCTATCGATCATTTAAGCATAATATGGCTAATAATATGAGTTAGATTGATAATAATAACAGTAATAAGTACAGTAATTGTCGTTCTGTCGATCATATAAGCATAATATGGCTAATAATATGAGTTAGATTGATAATAATAAGAGTAGTGAGTATAGTAATTGTCGTTCTATCGATCATATAAGCATAATACGGCTAATAATATGAGTTAGATTGATAATAATGCGAGTAATAAGTATAGTAATTGTCGTTCTATCGATCATTTAAGCATAATATGGCTAATAATATGAGTTAGATTGATAATAATAAGAGTAATGAGCATAGTAATTGTAGTTCTATCGGTCGTATCTGCATAATATGGTTAATAATATGAGTTAGATTGATAATAATAAGAGTAATGAGTATAGTAATTGTAGTTCTATCGATCATATCTGCATAATATGGCTATTAATATGAGTTAGATTGATAATAGTAAGAGTAATAAGTATAGTAATTGTCGTTCTATCGATCATTTAAGCATAATATGGCTAATAATATGAGTTAGGTTGATAAAAATAAGAATAATAAGTATAGTAATTGTCGTTCTGTCGATCATATAAGCATAATATGGCTAATAATATGAGTTAGATTGATAATAATAAGAGTAATAAGTATAGTAATTGTCGTTTTATCGATCATATAAGCATAATACGGCTAATAATATGAGTTAGATTGATAATAATAAGAGTAATAAGTACAGTAATTGTCGTTCTATCGATCATATATGCATAATATGGCTCATAATATGAGTTAGATTGATAATAGTAAGAGTAATAAGTATAGTAATTGTCGTTCTATCGATCATATAAGCATAATACGGCTAATAATATGAGTTAGATTGATAATAATGCGAGTAATAAGTATAGTAATTGTCGGTCTGTCGATCATTTAAGCATAATATGGCTAATAATATGAGTTAGATTGATAATAATAAGAGTAATGAGTATAGTAATTGTCGTTCTATCGATCATTTAAGCATAATATGGCTAATAATATGAGTTAGATTGATAATAATAAGAGTAATGAGCATAGTAATTGTAGTTCTATCGGTCGTATCTGCATAATATGGTTAATAATATGAGTTAGATTGATAATAATAAGAGTAATGAGTATAGTAATTGTAGTTCTATCGATCATATCTGCATAATATGGTTAATAATATGAGTTAGATTCATAATAGTAAGTGTAATAAGTATAGTAATTGTCGTTCTATCGATCATATATGCATAATATGGCTAATAATATGAGTTAGATTGATAATAATAACAGTAATAAGTACAGTAATTGTCGTTCTATCGGTAATATAAGCATAATATGGCTAATAATATGAGTTAGGTTGATAAAAATAAGAATAATAAGTATAGTAATTGTCGTTCTGTCGATCATATAAGCATAATATGGCTAATAATATGAGTTAGATCGATAATGATAAGAGTAATAAGTACAGTAATTGTCGTTCTATCGATCATATATGCATAATATGGCTAATAATATGAGTTAGATTGATAATAATGAGAGTAATGAGTATAGTAATTGTAGTTCTATGGATCATATCTGCATAATATGGTTAATAATATGAGTTAGATTCATAATAATAAGAGTAATAAGTATAGTAATTGTCGTTCTATCGATCATTTAAGCATAATATGGCTAATAATATGAGTTAGGTTGATAATAGTAAGTGTAATAAGTATAGTAATTGTCGTTCTATCGATCATATATGCATAATATGGCTAATAATATGAGTTAGATTGATAATAATAACAGTAATAAGTACAGTAATTGTCGTTCTATCGGTAATATAAGCATAATATGGCTAATAATATGAGTTAGATCGATAATGATAAGAGTAATAAGTACAGTAATTGTCGTTCTATCGATCATATATGCATAATATGGCTCATAATATGAGTTAGATTGATAATAGTAAGAGTAATAAGTATAGTAATTGTCGTTCTATCGATCATATATGCATAATATGGCTAATAATATGAGTTAGATTGATAATAATGAGAGTAATGAGTATAGTAATTGTAGTTCTATGGATCATATCTGCATAATATGGTTAATAATATGAGTTAGATTCATAATAATAAGAGTAATAAGTATAGTAATTGTCGTTCTATCGATCATTTAAGCATAATATGGCTAATAATATGAGTTAGATTGATAATAATAACAGTAATAAGTACAGTAATTGTCGTTCTGTCGATCATATAAGCATAATATGGCTAATAATATGAGTTAGATTGATAATAATAAGAGTAGTGAGTATAGTAATTGTCGTTCTATCGATCATATAAGCATAATACGGCTAATAATATGAGTTAGATTGATAATAATGCGAGTAATAAGTATAGTAATTGTCGTTCTATCGATCATTTAAGCATAATATGGCTAATAATATGAGTTAGATTGATAATAATAAGAGTAATGAGCATAGTAATTGTAGTTCTATCGGTCGTATCTGCATAATATGGTTAATAATATGAGTTAGATTGATAATAATAAGAGTAATGAGTATAGTAATTGTAGTTCTATCGATCATATCTGCATAATATGGCTATTAATATGAGTTAGATTGATAATAGTAAGAGTAATAAGTATAGTAATTGTCGTTCTATCGATCATTTAAGCATAATATGGCTAATAATATGAGTTAGGTTGATAAAAATAAGAATAATAAGTATAGTAATTGTCGTTCTGTCGATCATATAAGCATAATATGGCTAATAATATGAGTTAGATTGATAATAATAAGAGTAATAAGTATAGTAATTGTCGTTTTATCGATCATATAAGCATAATACGGCTAATAATATGAGTTAGATTGATAATAATAAGAGTAATAAGTACAGTAATTGTCGTTCTATCGATCATATATGCATAATATGGCTCATAATATGAGTTAGATTGATAATAGTAAGAGTAATAAGTATAGTAATTGTCGTTCTATCGATCATATAAGCATAATACGGCTAATAATATGAGTTAGATTGATAATAATGCGAGTAATAAGTATAGTAATTGTCGGTCTGTCGATCATTTAAGCATAATATGGCTAATAATATGAGTTAGATTGATAATAATAAGAGTAATGAGTATAGTAATTGTCGTTCTATCGATCATTTAAGCATAATATGGCTAATAATATGAGTTAGATTGATAATAATAAGAGTAATGAGCATAGTAATTGTAGTTCTATCGGTCGTATCTGCATAATATGGTTAATAATATGAGTTAGATTGATAATAATAAGAGTAATGAGTATAGTAATTGTAGTTCTATCGATCATATCTGCATAATATGGTTAATAATATGAGTTAGATTCATAATAGTAAGAGTAATAAGTATAGTAATTGTCGTTCTGTCGATCATATAAGCATAATATGGCTAATAATATGAGTTAGATTGATAATAGTAAGTGTAATAAGTATAGTAATTGTCGTTCTATCGATCATATATGCATAATATGGCTAATAATATGAGTTAGATTGATAATAATAACAGTAATAAGTACAGTAATTGTCGTTCTATCGGTAATATAAGCATAATATGGCTAATAATATGAGTTAGATCGATAATGATAAGAGTAATAAGTACAGTAATTGTCGTTCTATCGATCATATATGCATAATATGGCTCATAATATGAGTTAGATTGATAATAGTAAGAGTAATAAGTATAGTAATTGTCGTTCTGTCGATCATATAAGCATAATATGGCTAATAATATGAGTTAGATTGATAATAATAAGAGTAATAAGTATAGTAATTGTCGTTTTATCGATCATATAAGCATAATACGGCTAATAATATGAGTTAGATTGATAATAATAAGAGTAATAAGTACAGTAATTGTCGTTCTATCGATCATATATGCATAATATGGCTCATAATATGAGTTAGATTGATAATAGTAAGAGTAATAAGTATATTAATTGTCGTTCTATCGATCATATAAGCATAATACGGCTAATAATATGAGTTAGATTGATAATAATGCGAGTAATAAGTATAGTAATTGTCGGTCTATCGATC